>NC_041370.1:7013838-7196338 GCF_900634415.1 Cottoperca gobio | reverse complement strand
GCAGATTTCTCCTTTAACCCCGCCTTCATTTTGGAACCACTGCTGATAAAATCATTTTGTGGAGAATTCTGTGGATACATGGCCAAGAAATTAGCATTTTAAACAATATTCAAAGACAGCCAGAGATGCCTGTAAACTAGTCATTAGTGTAATATAAATCTTTGAATTTTGAACGTATAACAAGAATAGAGTTGTAGCTTTTCCTCCTCCACAGTCGATTAAAAAATTGACACTGAATCCATAAAATATTGCAACTACAAATACAATTATATCTTTAGCAAACAAAACGACGAGTAGCTACAGTGATGCTTTAAGCTAAATGCTAACATCAGCATGCTAACATGTTGATGTTTAGCAGGTATAATGTTTATCATGTTCAGCATCTTAGTTTAGTAAAGCAACATTTGCTAATTAGCACTTAATATAAAGCTGAGGATGATGGGAATATGATAGATGAGAGTTTTGCAGGAATTGGTCATAAACCAAAGAGTTAGACAAATTAAAATGGCACAATAACACACAGATATACACTCTTTAGTATATAGATATAGACGTACAGATATAAATAAATAAAAAGGCTTAAGGGGGAGAGAGTAACTTGAGTTTAGCTCCAGTCAAAAGTAGCATCAAGGTTTGCTGAACGTATTTGAGTAATTCTTAGGAGTTTGAGTTTGTGTTTTATGTGCTAATTTAACTAATTGTTGCTGCATTTCCACTGCATGGTACGACTAAGCTTTACTCAACTTGCTGTTTTTTGGTTTTGATAGTACCTGGTACTTTGTACTTTTTTTGGTACTACCTAGGTCGAGGTTCCTAGCGAGCTGAGCCGATACTAGAATAGTTCAAATGCGGCAGACCACTGTTAGCCTAGCTACTGCATTTTTATATTCACTCCTCCCAAAAAGTGGCACATCGCAAAGCTATGCTGTTCACTATGCAGTACAATTGATGACATGCAGACGTTCCTCTGTTTGGTTGCCGATGAATGGATTCAGAGAGTATGGCGTTGAAGATGATGTCACGGTAGTTTCACGCGGTTTCGCTACAGCGATCAGCTGAGAATCCTGCCGACATCGAGAGAGAAAAGGACATAGAAGAAAAGTGAGTCAAGTTGAGTTGAGCCGAACCATGCACTGGATGAGGCATGTCTGTTGCCATTAGCCAATTTAGTTAATGTAACTCAATAACGTTGCAATGGAGTTGTAATTTATTGCCTTGCCTACTTTTCTTATCAGCTCTTACATTGGTTTGATGACGTGTGCTCGCTGAAATAAACGGAAAACAAATTCAGGCGTCTTTTCGACTGGGACGCTACATTATACAATTATTGATGAGCTCTTTCAGAAAAGTTTGCCCAGAATGTCCTTTGATTGTTTCTGTGAAGAGAAACTTTGCCAAGGATCTTAGTGTGTGCGTTTGCATGCTGAGCAGAAAGTAAAATCTAGTAATTAAAGGTGACATTGTCCACATCACACACAGTCTGTATAAAACTGAACATGAGTATCAAGGTCCAACCAGGATCTTAAAACATGTCCCACTGTCCAGCTCTAAGCAGTCTGCTGGTTATCCTCTCCTTCCTCCTCTGGCTGTTGGAGTGACAGCACACTGTGGTCGTGCTGTGAGGAGCCATTCAGGCCTTGCAGCCTCCACAGCACAGGCGTGAAAATTGGCTACATTTAATCAGCCACGGTGGAGGATTTGAAGAAAAGGATCAAGAGAGCTTTGTCTTAATGGATTGGCTACAGTTTAGGGGTCCAGCACATCGAGTTATACCTAGTTAAAAGCACATCACTCCCTAACAATATAACTCAAACCACATGGCACTTCCCTGAAATGTACCCGCTTGGATCTTTACTCCATATTTAGAAATGGGAAATATGTTGGTTCTAACAGTGATGCTGGGTACGCGTTCTGCGTCTCGGATGCATTACAGTCCAAATGGACGCAGTAAACACTCTAACGAAGCATCCAGGGTTCGCACCCTATTTGTTTCCCAATAATGGTACATTGGGAACAACAAATCTGTGTTCTTATTATATCACGTTTGTTATTTATAATGTTTTGTAAATGAAGTTTTCAGATTATATTTTCAAGATGCATGACTATTAACATAATTACAGCCATATAAGGTCAAACACGAGTTTAATGCTACAGTTTGTCAAATTTGTCACATTTCATTGAAAACCTATCACTATCATTGTTCTTATATTTTTTCTATGTTATGTTTCGGCATTTGAGAGCCGACTGAATTTGTGCGGTTGGACTAAAAGATGATCTTGATTGATTCTTCAGTCAATCATTTCATCTACGTTCAAAAAGCAGAAAATTATGGAATAAATCAGCTTTTGTGTATTGGAAGTACATCAAATGACTCACACACACAGTGGGACAATTCTTTCAGTCTGTCTGTACATTAGAATTTCAAGCTTACGGCCATGGCAATTTTTACCAATACAGTAAGGCCATACAAGACGGAGGCGACATTCAGAAAAGGGCCATTGCAGTCAAACAAAGCACTAAATCAAGTGGCTTGACACATGCTCACAGACAGTTTGCCGTTTGTCACAGCGCCTGAATGGAACTAAAAGCAAAGTTGTGGACGCATCGGGGTGATCGGCATTGCTCAGATACTGCACAAGAGGCCTTTTCAGACAGCTGCAACACTGATTACATTGTGTGAAGGCCAATCAAAGGGGAAAATGACGAGAGCAGTCATGCCGGACACACACAATGCACAAATGGCAGCGGTCAGATGGTGGAGGAGAGAGATTTTAAAGATGGATTTTGGGATACAGGGTCAGACATATGGGAAACTCTCTCACACCGAGCATACAGTACAACACTTAAACAACTTTGTAATATTTGAGGGAGTTTAATTCCATAAGTGACATCAAATATCGCAGCTTCATTTGCTACAAGTGGTTTACAAGTGCAAGGAAATAAACAAAGTTGATTTGTGTCCGAAGTTAAAGTGAAATCTGTAGGATATGTTCATGCCATTAGGTTTGACTTTAAGATTTAGCCTACACAAACACACAACACATATTTGAATATTTCTTGAAAACAGATTAAAGGTGCTTTACACATTGAACCCTGGGCAAGTTTTAGGAAGGAAACACTGAGAATCCTTTGACTGTATGCTCTTATAGGGGCCAGCTAAAAACAGTTTTCAACCAACTGAAGTTTGCAAATTACGACTTTTAAAGGGATAGTTCACCCAATCTACAAAAAAGCCTATATTTTCCACCTGTTTCGAATGTTATCAGCATATTAAATGGACTTTATCAGTTGTTATTGCTACCATTGTAATGTTTCAGATGGGGCAAAATGCACCTTCCTGCATGTTGTGAGCAGTTTTAAACACATGGCTAATGTTGTGAATTGAAACAAAACTACTTGGTCAGGTTTAGGAAAAGATTATGGTTTGGGTTAAAATAAGTATGTTTGTATGTTTTGTCTTACGTAACTAACTTAAATAATTCGACTTGTTGACTTTTTGGTTTCACAGGGTACACGGACAGCTGTCTCCTGGGTGAAACCTCAAAGATCTCAAAGTAAGGACAAACAAAACGTGACAAAGTGAGAAAAATTAAATCCTTTAAGTTGATCGGTCACCTGTAGTGACATAATGTGTAGAGAGATTTTATGGCAGGTGAGACTTCAAGCACACAAGAAATGTTATTTACACACACACACACACACACACACACACACACACACACACACACACACACACACACACACACACACACACACAGAAATATCTGCTACCTACAGTACATATCAGGAATCATTTTGATCATGTGCCTCACAGGAACCACAGAGAGTGTTTGGCCTCAAATGCATCCCAAATGGGAATCAGTGTGTGTGTCTCTACTATGTTTGTGTGTGTGTGCGTGCCCGTTCATGTGTGGGAGGGCTGCTAGAACAGGGGATTTTTTGTGTTGGGGAAGAGAGAGGCTTGGGCACTTCATCTTCTCTTGTGTGCACTGCCAAAAAGGGCAGAGGTCAAAAGTCAGGGCGATTGGAGAATTCCGCGCTGCATGCCGACAGATCGGGTTTCAAGGGTGGGGGAGGGTCGTGGATCGCCCTAAAGGGATAGGTGCTTACGCATGTGTTTGTGTGTGTGAGTGCATATATACATGTAGGTGCCGTGAGCGTGCACGTGGGCGTGCTCGGCCTGTGTGTGCAAAAATACGTGTTTATGTGTGAGCTTGTTCGGACGGACCTTTTTTTAAAACATCTTTTTGCAGCTTTAGTGCTCAGAGCATTTGGAACTTTCTCTTGATGTTTACTGCTTTGTGGGAGTCATTTGGAGGAGACTCGCCCATAATAAGGCAACACCTAAACTCCCCTGACCTCGATGTCACATCGTCCACAGTTGAAAGACATCTATTCCAAAAATGCTTTAGATCCATTTTTGGGCCGTTTGTCAGTGAGGAGCGTTGAAACCTGTCACGATTTGTAAAAAACTAAATCATTACTTTTATGCTATCAGTCATCTTATTTGCAATGTTGTCTTTTTAACAATAGGTAATTCTTGTATAGATGAAGCCCTTTGATTGCTCAGATAATACTTTATTCTGCCAATTAGATACAAAGTAAGTTGAAACAGGGCTGAGAGATCAAAGCTTAGGCCTCCTTAACTAAGAAGATAGAGAGATCTTCGTCATGTATGCTGCAGATTATGTTCCTTCAGTTGTTTTAGTGCTCAGAATGGCTCAACAGATTCACAGAGAATGGATGAAACATGTATTAAACATTGGTTAAAACCATTTTACAATGTGTCCAAAAGCTGCATTCTCAACGGACAGAAGCTGTCTTTTTATAACCAACAAAAAGCTTTTAACAACTCACTCAGTAAGAGTTTAAACTGTCGACTCAACCGCAATCAATCCAGTGAGACACATCCTGGGTTTAAACATTTAGCAGAAGGTGAAGTCATTCAAATGGTTTGAGATGCAAAGAGTACAGACCTCAGCGACTAGCAGCTCCCATTGTGGCCTTTGTAACTGATCATTAACGAACATGTGCTCCGGGCCTCCGGTGGCTCCCGGGGAGCCCGGACTGATCACCACAGCTGTGTTTCTATTGTGCTTACCCGCGGTGCCGAAAAATAACACAACACCCCAGCTCTGGCTATGTGCTGGAATTTATTGTATTTACTTTCCAAAGCGTAAAGAAGCAAAGGTTGAAAAAAAGTTGCAGTCGGTCCAACATTTAGGGAACAGTGAGGATAACGAGAGAGTATTTGTTTAGCTGAAAAACAAGGAGTGATTTATGTTGGCGTGATGTTAAAGTTTCTTTAGGGATGATAATGTTTCATGAAAACTGAAGAGACTAAAGAGGGGGCAGTGTGAACTCTGTGGGGAAGTGTTCCACTGTTGAGACACTTAAATACAAAAGACACATATTCAATGACAGCCTTGATCTTGGGCCTTGTCTTGTGGATTTTAATTCCACAATATATAAGAAGCTTGAGATTTCAGATACAAAAGACACTTTAGAGTTTTGATACGGTTGCTCTTTGCAGTAGATCTATGAACTACCAAGAAAACCGTACAACTCTGTAGATTACAATAAAAGCTCTTTGTCAGCTGTTTCAATGTGACAAAGAAAACTGCCCAGCTCCCTCATGACGCTTGCTTTGACTTATACTCTGCCTCACAATATGTGTATTGTGAAATTATGCCTTAGGCACTTTGCGGTTTTTGTGGTTTTTGTGGTGGGCAGAGGAAGTGCCATACTTTGACTGTGCAACAGCAGATCCAGAACAATTAATCCTCTCTCTGTGCCCTTCACTGTTTTCAGGGGAGAAATTGGGGTCAAAGAATCTTTCAAATCACACAGAAACAATATTGTGCGCAAGAAGTTTATGCAAATTCATTTAACCCCTTAACTAGTCAGCCGGTGGACATCATTACACACTCATACTGTGCAACCAAATATTGTTTATATCCAATTTTATATTTAATTCTACTGGAAATCTCAATGTTTTTAAAGATGTGAAAATATGAATTTGGGAAATGTACACGAGATCTACAATATTTGTATTTGATTGAATGGCCCAGCCACAAAAAACATAACTCGAGTTCTGGGTTTGAATATTTTACCACAATGTCATTAAACTTTAATGAAGAGTTGGAAACTCATACAGAATACATATCACACAGTCTGACAGTATGGAGTGAGATGAGCTTAACGACCTTAACTTAAGTTGCGTCCATACTTCAATATTGGCACGTACAGCTGCGGCTTTGCACTCATACACACATGTGTACTAGAAAACAAGACGCCGATCTTGCGACAGCAGGAAGAAGAGCTCCTTTGTTTGTTGTATTTGGCTGAACGACGAGGGGAAAAAAAAAAATGGTTTGTTCGACTGCTTAACAAGAATAGCCCAAAGGGATGGGAAATTCACATTGGTGCAAGAGATTTGCTTTTCTAGTTCATGCGTAGTTGTAGTGAGTGTGTGGTCACATATTTTGGATGACATGAACCTCTGCGCGGATACACAGATGTCCAGAAAATCACGACAAATAATGGTCAAACAACAGTGTTCAATATATACTGACTTTTAGTCCATGGTGTAAGCCAAGCTTTAAATAGCTGGATCCGACATTTCCTTTAATGCAACTCAATAGGGTCTTAATTAAACCTTCCCAACTTGTTAAATGCTCTCCACTCCCCCAGTTCATACCTCAGGTTTCCTGTCAAGTAACACTGATGACACACAACCTAAAACAATCATAATCCCTCGAAGTGTAATTGACAATGCAGTTTAGTTGTATGACATCGGCAGTTATTTTCATCAGACTTAAGGAAGGTCTTCCCGAGCCACAGAAGACATACATCTGTTTTCACTGGCAGAGTGGTGCTAACCATGACGAGTCAACTGACCTTAAAGTGTAAAAGTGATGGGGGTGCCCTTTTAAAGGAGAAACAAAAAGGGAAACATTCTTTATTCAACAGATATTTAAAGTGTCTTCACATGGCAGATCTGTCAGAAGTGTAAGATATTCATACAAACAAAAACTATATAAAAAAGAAATGCATCACACACTGGTCAATCTTTGCGTGCGTGCATAATGTGCATCTGTATGTGTGTGAACATATATTTAGGACTTTCACAATCAGTCACCAGTTTGACATTTCTAAAACTAGCAGGGCTTTTGTTTCCCAGTTACTACTGCTCTGCTGCACACGCATGTGTTCACACCAGCACCTGTGCTCATGTTCAGAAGCATGAACATGTGATCCACTCACACATGCCTCACTTCCTTCACTTCTTGCTCTACATGGGGAAGTTGTCACTTTAAAAAAGCCTGTACACGCAAGTCTAACAGTATCAGATCCTTTACTGCCTCCTTCATGCTCCGGTGTATTTTTTTTGACATGGCCAGGGATCATGAAAGAGTGCAAACGAGTCATTGATGGATCGGATGGAGCAGTGTAAACGTTGGGCTTGACCTCCCTTCCTCCACTCCCCGGGCTGTTTGAGCAGAGTGTTTGGATCAGGACCGACTCTCAGGCCCTAATGGAGGCAACTCATTTTGAAGCTGGCTCGTATCTTTGATGCCGAGCCGTTAACAATGCGTCCTTTCTGTGACTGGGAAAGAATTGGCCAGCAGGGTTCCTGCGAGAGGGGAAATGTAAACGGGGGATTAGCCGGACTAATGGCCCCAACTTGTCATTGATGTTAATTACCGTTAATTAGGACCCCCTTCATTTAGCAGGTTAGATTGAAAAGCGGAGGATAGCTGCTGGTGTTTTTGCAAAGGTCCTGGCTCATGTTTGTGCACACATGGTCAAATTCTCATGCACACTTTTTTTCACACACAAGCCAAAGCACTTTCTCGTTAATTTCAGCATCTCGTTGCTGCTAGCGCTCGTTCTCCGACGGCTTCCTTCTGTTTGTTCTTTGCTCGTTGTCGGAGGCCATTTGCTCTCGCCACAATGACTCCCTTTCACTGGGTTTGATCTTTGCAGCTATTCAGCCTCCTCTTTTCTAGTGGTCAAGAGAAGAAACCACCATTCCACCTCAACTCTTTGCACAGCCCTAAGGCCACCCATACCCCCTCCCCCTCCCCATGTGTGTGTTTGTGTGTCCACTGATCCAGGGGAATGACAGTGGTAGGATTTGGGATCTTTTGGCTTCCAAGGTTCCTCCACTGAGACATAATCGACCACTTTGTTGGGTCGGTTAACCCCATATTGTCCTGGAGGCCCCTTAGAGCTCTGATGTGATTTAGCTTGCCAGTGTCTCTCCCCCCCTCTGCTTGTGGTGGCAGCTTTGTGCAAAACGTACATGTGCAAACACACACACACACACACACACATTTAGGAAGCGGGTGACACTTACACATGCACACAAACACAGAGAGGGCATGTCCTGCACGCTACCTGAGGCTTGTTTTTACTTTAACATGCAAGGCCACCCCTTGCAACGTGCTCGCTCTCAGGCTCAACGTCCCAGCAGGATTCAGTGGTGTGAAATGGGGGGCCCACAGCTTGCTGCTGGTGGGAGTTAAGAGAGAAGAAGGGGGGAAGAAAACGCTTCTTTCTGGCCCACACCTGGTATCACTTTATTAACCCTCGGCTGTCTTGACCCCTGAGAGCCAAGGAACAGCAGGGCCAAAGGGGGCCGCAAGGGAGTGAGAGGTGGGGGGTGGAAGAGGAGAAGGGGTGCAAGGGGTGTATGGACGTCACTGCACAGCCTTTGAAGGGGGAAGCGATGCCCCCACATCGGAGCCCCTGCGATGACTTTACCAGTACTGTGACCCCCCTTGACTCTGACACCCCCCTCTGCCCAACCCAAAACCCCAACCCTCTCTCCCTGCAGCTGCTGGTTCTCATTGGCCCGCCATGGGCCGCTGTGGCGGAGGGGAAGAAGGAATGGACGGAGAGAAGGAGAGCGAAGGAAAGAAGGGAGAAGGACGGGGAGCAGGGAGAAGGGGGCCATGCAAAAGGTCAACTGTTGGTCAGAGGTTTTTATTGGGAGTGCGGGAGGGAGGGAGCGGGAGTGGGAGTATGCGTTAAAGACCACCGTCTGAGATTTTAACTGCAGGGAGGGGAATTTGGCCTTTTTCCACCCCTACACACGTTTAGCAGTTAGAGGACAGGCTCTGAGTAGACCTGTGTGCTAGCGGCTGAATGCTGAAGTACACAGCAGTTAAGGGAAGTGACGCCCCTGGGCACTGCACGGTCATTTCAACTTCAACAGCTTCAGTGAATGATTTTGGGGATCGTATACTGCATGTTGACTGGACACAGCAACCACACAGCAAAGTTGAGAGAATATCCTGACGTCACACTCATTGCTTATTCAGGGTATTGAAGATCTCTCGGGTCATGTAATTACGGTCGGATGGTAGGCCTGTGGAAATTCCATCAGCGGGACGTCATACTGGAGGATTAGCGCTGATCCAATCAGAGGTTACGATCGGTCTGAGGCAACTCTGAAAACCCTATATGAGCCTCTGATTAGTTGCTGGCACGGTCAATAGGGATTCATGGTCCACAAATAGAACCTGTAGGAACAAGTTAGCTCCTCTGACCTTTCATCAAAATCACCATCAAGATGCTTGCTGACCAGTTGTTAATCTCACCTGTACTTCACACATTTCATGCATTTTCTTCAGTGAAATATAGGAGAGTAAGGCTGCAACGTAAAATAATTGACATTAGAAATGAATGTTTTGATTAATTGATTAATTGACTAGAATAGAAAGTGGGATAAAATGGTGCAAAGTGATTTTGTTACTTCTTTTGTCTGACCATCAGTCGATATTAAGTCTCCCTTTGCTCAATTTTTTATTTTCTTATTGTTACTTAAGTTGGATGTTTGACCTTCACTGTACATAGTTTGACACTAGAAGGTAGCTCCATCTGTGGATGTAGTAGTAAGTGTCTCTTTGATCACCTTGAATCTGAGCTCATCCACGTGTACACGTCGACGTACAAGTGTAATTGTTTGACATCACTACTAGCTTGGAAGCAAATTGTGGTTCATATGCAACTTGGACAAGTGTGATGTTGAAACTTCCAGTGCAAATATCCTGAGAATGGACTCCTCTGTGAAGTAGGAGACATCTTGTGTCTTTGTGAAAAAACAATATTAGACACAAATACATTTTTACAATAATATAATACAGAGAAAAGCAGCAAACACTCGCAGTGAATGTTTGGCTTTTGGTTATTAAAATGGTTGTCAATTAATTTTCCGTCAACTAACTAAGTAATCCAGTAATTGTTTAAGCATTACATACAAAAATACAAATAAAAACACTATCGCTTCCAAACACATTCGATGTAGCCGACTCCAGACAGATCTGCAGCTCGTTCACTCAAGAGCCACTTGGAGATGAATCGAAAGTGACCTCACTATCTCCAGTCCCTCTGCACTGAACTCCCTTGATGCCTAATTTTTGACTGTCCTCCTTATCACAACCTGAGTGCACACAAAGATGACATCTGTCTGAAGACACAAGTTCTCTGAGATACACAGCGGTCCCCGGGACGAGTTTCTCTCTGCAGGGGAACAGATTACAGGCTTTCTCTGGGTCGTGTTGGGCATTCGTCCAAACTTTACTCCACAACCAGGAAGACATTGTGAAAAACAAGGTTATCTCCTGACTCAACCCCTGCAGTGCAGAGTCAACACCGTTCTGCTGCAGCTCGCCTCGACCGGCGAGTCACAAGGGCTCAGCCTTCAGCCAGGGTCCAGAGGTTAATTTATTGCCTGATCGCATGACCGCAGTTTGGAGTAAAAATGGCAGTAAAGGTTGCATTATGACGGTGGAGGAAGGGTGGAGAATCAGAGTCTGCCTACAGAGTGTACGCCGCTTGGTTAAGTGCATTGGTCACAGTCTGAACGCCTGACGGTTAAAAATCAGGGCTGCTTGACCACCACTGTCCAAACAGGATATATGGCTAGCAAGCAGGGTTGGTGGAAACAAAAGTTAATTTCTAACCCTGGTAGTAGAGGCCCCACTATATGATATTATCACAATACTTAAGTCACGATACGACATTATTGCGATAACCTATATTGCCATTTATTACCTGTTTTCAATTGGCAGCATCTTTTGATTTTTATCTAATCTTTATCTCATTTCTGATGTGAGGCTGATTCTGATCGACTAACATCCTGTCAATCCCGCTGACCTCATCAGGAAACACCTCCGCACCATCTAGTGGACTAGAGGAAAAAGCAATTGTGTCCTAAAAGTTTAATTTGTATTAGAAATATTAATAATTAATAGAATAAAAGATACTTGGCATCTGTGTATCAATACAGTATTGCCGTGCAAAATATTGTGTTACGATGCTGTATCCATTTTTTCCACCACCCCTAATAGATAGATAGATAGAAGGATAGTTCTACCTCTTTCTCTCTCTGTACCTCTTCTTTCATCCTTCTTTCTCTGTCTCTCTTTCACTCAGTAGGCATCTTTTTATGGAACTGACATTCCTGGAGTGGTCGAAACAGAAGCCCTTGTTTAGAGGCGAAACCCTCCCACCCTATCCCCTTTTTTCATCTTCCTAGTTTTGGAGCCCTGGGTCAAAGGTCGAGACCCCCACCAGCTTCAGAGACATGTCAGGTCATGCAAGCCACATAGCATTCCCTGTATAGCCCCCACCACCCCCGCTGCCTCCCCCCTTTACCCCAGCAAAAGGCCCACTGCCTCTTAACAGTGACAAACCCCCTTACACAAGAGGTGTGAGTATGTGCGGCTGAGTAAGAGTGTGTGTGACATTTTGAGAGATAGTGAGTATTAGCAATCACTTCAGGACTTTGCATTGCTGAAGGTGGTTTTAGAGATGTTGTCGGACTACAGATTTTAACTCGAGAATGATGTATAACCAAGATTTAAACACAAAATGAGATTCAAACTGGTGGCTTGATAGTAAGACTTGTTAACGACTGATGTGAATTTACTGATTTCTATCTAAAAAGCTGTTTGCAAATATAATTGTTTGAATTTTTTGAAAGGCTGATGGATTTCCTACAGTAAAACTGTTAAATTAATAAATATATTTCACTTCCTGGAAATTGTGTACAGTGTTTTGACACTGTGATGAATCTAAACAGCAAAAGCAAATAAACATAAGATGCTGGGTTGTAATAATAAATTGGTGATGTGTATTGATGATGTTTGTTTTTTTTGTAAATCTGGGAAGGTTATACATTTTCCTGTGTGAAATGATAAACTAAAGTTTCATCTGTCAGGATTATAAGATATAGTTCACTGCCTTTGTGAAACATACGCAAGCACTTTAATGAAATAATGCAAAAATAGGAAATAGAAGACTATAAATTAAAGTGGAGCTGAATTAAAACTGTCAGGAAGCAATTAGGAAAACACCATAATTCCTCAGAATGGGGGCCAAAGTTGAACAGATAGCAAAATACGTGTTAAATGAAAATAACCAATTTTGGGAGTGTATCGCTGCCAAATGTTAAAGGTCACGAGACTCGGCGGGGCCTTCACTCGTGTCCTCTTCGCTTAGTCAGCAAATGGAACCAGCGCCATAATCCCACAAGAAACGACATGAAAAATGGGTTTGAGATGCACAAACAGGGCTGAGATGTAGTGCAGAGAAAAGGGTGACCCCTTCCAGCAGATAAACAAATAACTAAATAAATCCTGGGGACACTGGGGGTGAGGGAAGCTACCCCCGAGGGGTCAGAGCAGGAACAGATAAATCTCCCTTAAAGACGCCATGCCTCTCCACAGTTAACCTCTTAATCAACCCCAATCGTCCAAAGGAAACAGCGCTGACTTTCAAAAAGTTCATCATCTGCGTCTCTGCAGTGAGTAAACACCCTCGCACATT
This sequence comes from Cottoperca gobio, assembly GCF_900634415.1. NCBI lineage: Eukaryota > Metazoa > Chordata > Actinopteri > Perciformes > Bovichtidae > Cottoperca > Cottoperca gobio. Next base: position 7,183,498 of record NC_041370.1, on the reverse strand, counting down.
TACACAATGTAAACCGGTGCTGTGTGCGTGTAAACACCGGGTCATTCGCTCCTGCATAATGACAATTTAACTACAACATGCTTTACATAAGGTCCATCGTCAGTGTATCTGAAGGAGAGTAAAATGGTCAAATGCAGGTTACACGCCATTAACTTATTCACATGATGTCTTTTATGCACACACAGACACACACATGTGCACAATTTCTTCGTAAACTACAATTGACTTCTTCCTTGTCTGTCCATCAGCGAGCCTCTCTAGAGCAGTGCATCAGCGTTTAACCTCCTGTGAGCACAAGAGCATCCAGATAGTATCTGTTCACGGGTCATGCAAGACACGTTCTGCAGACGTAAGACCTCCTAACAAACATGTCATTCTTAGCTTTGAATTTCTATTTCGGTAGCACGCTCGGGTTACATACCTGCTCGCTTGATGGCTCCTTTCCTCAATGGGATCATATTTAGCAAGCGAAGCGTTGCATTGTGGGCTCTGGTGTTGTCAGGCCGTACATAAATTAACAAGTACACCGGTGGCCTCTGCATTTCCTAGGCCATCCGGTGCGGTCATGTTTACCACCCCCTGCCCCTGCCCTGACACCCTCGTGTGTCAGAGCCTCACAGCACCAGTTGGTCCAGCCATCCATCACTGAAGAATGCTAACTGGAAAACTATTCTGTGCATTTGTTTAAGATACTTTTAGGTACGATAGCGCGAGGTTTACTATGATAAGACGGTTCAAGGTGCAGCGGCTAAACCCGTCACAGAGAAGATGGTGAATTCATTTTCCACTTTCATTTCATTGTTTGATCTGCCTGGAACAGTTTTTACGGTGCTATGTGACCTTGGACACCCGCGTGAGCAGCCTGCTCTCCTAAAAATGACATTCCCAAACAACGAAATGGCATTGTCAAATAAGTTGACCTCGGATCACGTTTCTTTTTGAGGTATCACAAATACGATTGCAATCAAATTCCGCGGAAGTCTGCATCGGGACATGGTCGGGGTGGGTGGATGGGTCTAACAACCACGGGACGTTCCCCTATGGACACCGCTGTTTGTGTCCCGTGTGAAAAGAAGAGTCAGCATTGACTTATTTTAACTTAAGTGCGTAACTTAAGTTAAACCGTGATCTTTTACTAAACACAACAAAGTAGTTTTGTTTTGTTTCAATTTACAACATTAACTACATGCGACTACATTCTTGTAGGTCCATCTTAAGACAATATTCACATAAATGTTGCTCCTGTCCACTCTGGCAGAGATGAAATCCCTTCATAGTGCAATTCTAATGTAAAGGAGACACAATCCACAGCATTCAAACGTTCAGCTGAAGCTAAAATGAGATTGTGCCCCCATCACTTCCAGTATGGACAGAAGAAACAGACCACACATGGGCATGTGAGTGTTGCTTTAAGATATACTTTTTTATATCCTTTAAACATATCCTTTAATGTGGCATACTTCTAAAAATGTGAAGTACTTTTATTCCAGGTGTCAATGTGTAAGCCTGATTTTCTTAAACTCTTTAAAATCACAATCAAATCAAAGTATTTAGTAAGAGCTCAGTGATGCTCCTGCATCAAAGCAGATGCAGTTTTAAACAAATGTTTAACTGTTTCTTTAGTCATATATTCAAAAGTCTTTGAGGAAAACATTGCAATAATAGTCTCACATGTATTACTTCTACTATGAAGCTTCATTGCAGCTAAACATGTTGAAAATAACAAAGTAACAAAGTACAAATGTGCAGTACTTGTATGAATATTTAGATAGTATGCCACTTTACGTTTGTCTGACAGCGTTAGTTACTTTTCAGATTACAGTTTTTCATACCCTCACTGTCCAGTGAAGTGTTACTCTATAAGTTGATAAAAGTCTTCTACTTTTTAAACTAAATGATGTAATTAAAAACCCTTTTGGATCTGCTGGAAAATGAATAGTCACAAAGCTGAAATCAGTGCTGTTTTACTGAACTTAGAGATACATGATTCTCACAAGACAAACATACGAGGATCTTATATAATATGACGCATTGCTGTAGATTAAACTATCCAACAATGTAAAGCAGTTAAAATTAGCATAACCTCAAACATAAACAGCAGTAAAATGCAACATTATGCATCTTAAACTAAACTAAACTAATCCAAAAACTTTATATATAATAGTGAAACACTGACAGGGAACATTTTTCTGCAGAATGACTACTTTTACTTTTGATACTTTAAGTACATGTTGCTGCTAATACTTACATTATTTTACTTGTGTAAATTAAGAATCCATTAAGAAACACTTTGTCCACCTCTGAACATACCCAATACACATTCAAATGATTTAGTTTACTGTCTAAATGCAGCTTCAGGGAGATCTCACTTATAAATGCCCTTTCATTTTAGCTTCACTCTTTTTTTAGTTGTAAAAAGAGCAAAAACCTAAATCTCCCAAAGAAAAGGATTGACATTTTGTTTGTAATGAGGGATTAATGCGTGGACATCACATAGCCTACATTAGTAAACCTGAAGTTGATCCTCATTTAATTAACCCCTTTCTGGTCAAATTCATCATAAGCCTCAGCTGTATAGAGTTACACTCTAATTATTAGACCCCAAACCCTGAGGTGCCCTTGGTCTCTGGCCTACAGCTCGTGGAATCTGCTAATAGCGAGTCATGGGGCTAATTGGGAGACAGGTAAGGTTACATGTGACAGCAATTAAGCCGCGCGCAGGGCAAACCTCATGGCCTCGGGCGAGCCCCGCGCGCCACTCAGGACCTCAAAGTGAGGTTTTGTCTTTTTAGCGCGTTCTTTCCATTAAAGAGAAGCAAAGTTTGAAATTACAGTTTCTCTTTTTTTGTCTATAGATAGATAAGATGTATGTATGTATATATCATTTATTATGTAAGTATGATGTAAGTTCCTGCTGTTTTGTATTCAGCTTCTCTTGAAGCACTTTGGTTATATAAATATAAAATGGCTTATTTATCAACTGTTTCACTTGTTTTTACTTTTACTTTTCCCCCTGTTTATTTACTTGTATTATTGTATCATTTTTATTATCGTTAGGCTATTATTATTGTAGCCTAGTAAACGTGTGGGTGCATTTTATTGACATACAATACAACAACAGGTAAGTATAATGCAGTTTGTTTATAGGCCAAATTGAAAACAGATGTATTATGTATTAGTTGTATTTTGGGAATAGGAGAGGGAGGACTTGTTCAGACAATCATATATATATATATATATATATATATATATATATATATATATATATATATATATAGATAGATAGATAGATAGATAGATAGATAGATAGATAGATAGATAGATAGATAGATAGATAGATAGATGTCATACAGAGGGAAAGTGTGAGAGCGTGTCTAAACAGATTATCACTTTTCATACAACGGTACCATGCAGCACGGGGGCGGTGATGGTACACTCGCCCCCCCAGGCTGCAGTGTTGTTGGAATTACCTTCACATGACAAATCAAGACCCGATCTGGGAAAATAATCAGGTCCCCGCTGCTCTCGGTGTGGAAAAAAAGCCATTAGAGAACAACACTGTCACTGTTAATTACCGCAATGGCCTTTTGTGCGCTGGCAGAGACTATAACTGTACAACAAACCGACAATATCAACACTTTCTCCACTGGTAAAAGATTTAGCGAGCTTTTTGTGGCTTGGCGAGAAGTTTGGCACCTTTTGTTATTGTTGTGGAGCTGAGAGGCGTGTTTATGTAATATTTATATTCTTCATTTATTATTCTTCAAATATGTTTGTTAGTTTATTTGTGGCACAGTTTAAGCTACATTTTGTAAAAGGTCTAGGTGCGGTTAAATAATATGTGTTGATACCAGTCTGTTAGAAAACATCAGTGGGATTACATGCACTGGACAGCTGCCCGTGATTCATGACAAGGCAGTGCTGCATGGTAGATAAAACGGCTGGTAAACTGTGACCTTCAGTCGCTGATCAGAGGGCAAAACAATAAACAACATGACATTATATTTTCAGAGAAAACATAAATTTTTATTGCATGTCAGAAAATACCCTTAGAAAACCTGAGAACCAGACGGCCAGGTCCTACACGTACTTTCTTATATCTTAAAGAGTTATTTTAAGATATATTTAAATGCTTTCAATCACAATTAATATACAACAACTTTACCTTTCTCCACAAAAAGTTAAATTGCTTCGTTGAAAATCCTAAAAGTAGTCTATTTCTTCTCCCTCATTACAAATCCAGAAGCTGTGAAAAAGCTAATATTGATCATTTCAACGCCTACGTCACTGAAACGTACATTTTCTCTGCATGTGCTCTGGAGGTTTACATATCACACGTGTGTAAACGGCACATTGGACAAGGATTATCATCCAAACTAGTCACAAAATCCTGCTCATAAATCTTAGACTCAGATTTAAGGTGAGAACAGAGAAACTTTCCTTCTCAGAAGATTAATGTGAAAACAACTTTCCAGCCGTCATCATTCCGCACGGTGGAGGTCAAACATTCAAGTAACAAAAAGCAAAACACATTTTATGTCGAGAGGATCTTTAAATCCCTCATATCCTTATAATAAAGATGTACATTATCCTTTAAAAGACGTACAGTTTAAAGATAAAACTGGTTCAATAGAATATAACAGTTTGCAGTGCTCATTCAACTTTTTAAAGTTATTTCTAATTACAAACTAACAACATGTTTATTATACCTCTGGACGCACAAGATGCAGAACATTGTATTTTCAATGGGACACTTTGAAGTACTTGTATCACAACAACCGCGCCTGTCAGTCAAACCCATCCTAATCGAGTGCTGTCCAATCAGAAAGCTCCTTACTTTTTTAACAGACTTTTGGGGCCAATCACGGCCAGCCCTTCATGTCTCACCTCTCCCGCTGAGGGGAGGGGATACGACCTTATTTGGCATTTATGACCTTATATGGAGCGCCGCCAGGGGGGCAGCCGTACGAGGCAGCCTGCTGGTGACACTTTCCCCAAAATTGTAGCTTTGCCTCTCGGAGATGGGACGGACAGTCAAAGGCTGAAGCAATACACTCGAGCGGCAAACGCTGGTGTGCGCGTGAAGTGTCTCTGTTGAAGCTTTTCTCCCAAACGGACGATCACCGAGGATATTTAGGCAGTGCGTTGGGTAAATAAAGATCAGACGTCGCTCTCCAAAACCTCACTGTGGCGCGCAAGAACAAGAGGAGCAGGGATTGCCTTCGGGACTGCGCTTTATATTGTCTCCAAGAGCTTGTTGGGACTACATGAATCACTGAATAACATGAATTCTGGAGGCAAAACGTGTCTTGCGTGAATCCAAACGCAGAAAGCTATTGATCGGAGGACAGACTGGAGCGACCGGCTGAGAGGCGAAACATTATTGTCTGTGATATTCCACCGTCTTTCAAATCCTAGAGGCAAAGAAGAAGTAAGATAAGATTTTGTTTTTACAGCCGACACGCTGACTTACTGGACTGACTTTTCCGAGAGGTTACACTCTGAAGAACAAACAACGTGTTTATGGATTGCTGCGCAGCGAGGAACACCGGGAGTTGTAGGCTACGCTCTTATGCATCGATCATGTTGATACCTCGCTGTTGCTGTGAACTTTGATAGATGTTTACGGAAATAACTCAGTAATATAGATATACCTTTTAAATAAATACGCTCAGATAAGATCAGATTGACCTCTGGAGGAAGTGGGAAGCGCCTTTTCGCCCTTCCTCGTTTTTTTCTCTCCCAAGACGTCAGGACGGATCTCAGTCTCTCCTTCTGTGATTTAAACAAAGACCAAAGTGTTTGGGGATAGCATGGCAATGGTAGTAAACCAGTGGCCAGAGAACATTTCTGCAGATCCGGGAGCTCAGCTCCAGATATGCAGCCAGGAGCCCGGCGGGGCACCTGGGACCCCCAACGGTTCCACCCCGGGGAACGACGCACTTTCCGGGGACAAAATACCCAACGTGGACTGCATGGTGTGCGGGGACAAGTCCAGTGGGAAGCATTACGGTCAGTTCACCTGCGAGGGATGCAAAAGCTTCTTTAAGCGCTCGGTGAGGCGGAACCTCTCTTACACCTGCCGGGGGAACCGAGACTGTCCCATCGACCAGCACCACCGGAACCAGTGTCAGTACTGCCGGCTGAAGAAGTGCCTGAAAGTCGGCATGAGAAGAGAGGGTAAGACCATAGGTGTGTGACGGGTGTCAAGTGTGAAGCATTTGCTTTCTTAATTGTATTTCTGTGTGTACAGTTGTGCGTAATGTTGCTCACTGTAAAATATAAATCTTAACAGGCCATTAAGTCTGAAAGTCAGCCGTAAAAGATTTTACTGTTTTAAAACAAGTGAACTCTTCACACAGGCGGGGGCTCTTCTTTCCAGGGCTCTTTCACTTGTTGTATTGATTATTTTATTATTTTATATATTTTCAACAAAGTTTAAAAGCACAGATCACCTCATGTACAAGAACACATTTAGGAACATTTGAAAGACAAACACACATGGATTGGAAACAGTTATTCCACCATGTTCACACATGTTTCATTACACATTTAAGACTTAACCTGACACTTTTGTAATTTGTCCTCTCATATGTTAAACTGAAAAAGTGCCACTGAGAGATTTTGTGCGTACAATACGCGTCATGTTCTGTGATGCCTGTTGATCTAATGTGCTACACAGTTTACACCCACTGTTGTTATTCTGGGTAAATAATCACTCACCACCTGCGGCACCAACAATGCTTATTTCACATTCATTTACCAAATCTAAACCATTCACCCTGGTGCGCTCTATTCTGTGTGAAATCCCTCCTTTGTCCCTCCGTTTTAATTATGCTGTTTGTTCACCGACACCCAGAGCTGCTATAAGAGGATACCGCTACATTTGTTGTATTGTGTTGGATTAACAACGGGTCAGTTATTGCCAAAAGGGAGCAGTGGAAACGTGTTGGTGGAGGACAGCGCTTCCCTTATTAATTATTATTCAGAAGCGTCGTCCCATTCAAGAGAGATATTTTAAATCCTTTCAACCAAATGGAGCCAAAATGTATTTATCCAAACATCTGTGTTTGCAGCATTACTGATTGGTTTGTTTATGCAGTTTGGATTAGTGAACTCTGGCCTTCATTTAGATAGACAACCTTCTGATTTAGAGGCGATATTTGTATGATTTAAAATGCAGCAAAAGCATTTATACATATTTAATTTTCTGTAATATATTGGGGAAATAAGTGACAAGCAACAATGTTCACACCGCTTAATATCACACACTTTAACACAGGTGGGCAATTACGCTTTAACTGTCTTTTAAGTGGAAATAAAGTGCGTTTCACCCACTTGTCCTCAAAAGTCTTCATCTTTAATGAAGATGTCACACACCGCCCCGTTTATTTTCCCTCTCAGAGGACAGTATAAAGTCAGCAGCAGCACCACAGTGAGCAATCTTGCTCAAGGACACTTCGGCAGGGTATGTTGAAGGACAGATAGCGTCTCTACGACCCAGCTGCTCTTTGTTCTCTGCCTGCGCCAAACACAGACGGTGGAAATGCCCGTCCACCTTAGAGCCTGAGATGAGATGATCCCTCAAGGCTTCCCGCTAGTGCACTGCTATGCTTCTCTGACTGTGTATGTGTGCCTGCGCGTGCGTGCGTGCACTGTACACACTCAGTCTTACCTCATGTAAAATATCCGCAAGCTACACCGACTCGGTCTTGCTTCTTTCGTCTGAATGAACCGCCTGACGCGCCGCAGCGTGTTTACTGCAGAAGCATCTGATTCAGTCTGGTAATGAGACTTGAAATAAAAAGTCCACATATATCATTGGCTTTTTTTTTGCAAATCAACTCATCTTTTTCTTATTTTGCAGATACATTAACATTCAATTACATATCTGAAAAGTTATTTGCATGCCAAACAAAACGTCTATTTAACTTCCTGCAGCAAATCCTGTTTTTCCCGGAGGGAAAATGTTTTTGCATTTAGTTCAATTAGTAAATGTTTTGTTAAAATGACATTTTTGCACTGCCGACCTTTCAGCTCATGTTGCTCATGAGACTTTAAATATCTTATACGCCTTAAGAATGGCATGACAAGGAATGCATCTTGCTGTTCGGATGAGATAACACAAGTCTACACTGCAAAAAGTGTTTTACAATAATTTAGCGTCTTAAAATAGATAAAAAATGTTTCCTATTTTTAACTTTAAATTCAGTTTGTGATCATTCTTACATTTCTAAAACATGTGTTTGAATAAAGCCAGATAATGCCAAGGAAATACTTCAATTTAAAATAATATTTTTAGAAATAATGAGGTTTTGAAACGCATTATCTGCTCATTATCTCTTTTTGCAGTGCTCTCTTTTAGTTGTGCGCAAAAGGCTTAAATGTAAAGCAGGTCAACTCACATTGGCTGAGCTCCTCTGGTGGTGCATTTAAGGTCAGCAGGATTAAACTGTGTCCTTAAAATCCTCTTTGTCGGCTGACTTCTGTTTATCAGCATTCATTTGTCTACTTAGCATTAGCATACTTACCTACTACTTACCATTTTTGTTAGGACACATCAACTGTCTGGCAATGTGTAAAAGTAGAGCTACTCAAAGCAGTGATCATAATTAATTATAAATATTGTACATAAATTAAGTAAATCACAGATCTTCCCATTGTTTCAACGAAGTAAAAGTCGCAACATATTTGAATATTTGTGTAAACATAAATATTCAATAAATAATTTAAACAAAATCCTGGCATCTTTATTTCATCGCAACATCTACAGTAGATTAAACACTGCTGCATCCTAGAATCCACAGATTGAGGGTGTCAACTGAAAAATGTCCGCACTGGTAAAGCACGCTCATGTTTCATCTCCATTATTCAACAGGTTCACCTAAGGGACTCAGTGTTTATGTTCAGCTAAAAAAGGTGAAATATGCATTTGGATATTTCCAACAATATGCAAAAAGTTCCTGAAAAGATACTGTCGAAATAAAGCAGAAGATCACCGGGGAAGATGCATGTTTGTTGAGCTAAAAAGAGTTTGACATGTTATTAATAATTTAAAACCCTTTTTACTTCGTTTCATAGCATATAGGTCATAATCTGCGTCACATCTTGACAAAGAATAAAAAGTGTGAGGGGAAAGTGCTGGTGGATGGAACGAGCTATAGGTTGTATTTTGAACAATTTAAACGTGTTGACTGGTTTTATTCACAAATGAAGTATATAAGGCTTTGTAAAGATGTATGGATAACTGAGCCCTGCTGGCGATCATACAGAAAATCAGCAGGAGAAAGTTTGGTACCGGTTATACAAATGACAGCACGGTTTGATATCACTAACACTGCTGCATGACTTCTCTGTTTAGACTAAACTAATATTTAGCTCTCTGAGAAGACATGCTAAATGTTTCATGAGTGGACCTTGTCAGATTTAGAACTTCACTTTCAAGAGAGGGTTTTCCTTTTCTCCTCCCCAAAGGATGATGTTCAAGCTCCTTTCTGCAGACTGCTGTGTAGAACATAATATCATTTGTTGGAGACTTTTATCCAGAGCACCTTTCAGCACCATGGCAGCAAACATGTCTGTGCTGGCCTCAGTGGGAATCGAACCTTAGCAGCATTAGTGTCATAGACTCACCATGCAGCTACAGAGCCTCTTCTTGTTTCTCTGTCAGCACAGTTTTTAGGTTGAATAGGAAGCGGAGAGGCAAAGAGAATCAGCCTGACAGTTCCTTTGAGCTGGAGTGAATGTTTTAATTTTGGAGCAGCCCACAAGACGAGCTACTGACTTCACTGAGGACAGAAAGTCACGTGTGCCAGTTTACCGCTCTGATTAATTCATGTAATGATAATGTCATGTTGTGTGCGTCTTGAATCCATGGGTGGGAGGGTTACTTTAAAAATGTATTACAATTACCTATTATCTAAAAATGTAGTCCAGTAACCTAATCCAAGTATCACAATATTAAAGTAACTTGATTACTCTCCAGAGATGCCAACTATACAAATAAAGACACAAGAAAAGACGATCAGTAAGATGATAGAAAACCATGAGTCTTCTGCTCAGTGTATTTCTACAGAAAACTCACTTTTCATTAAGCAAATTCAGGCTGTGGTTGTTCTTACCTGTACGTCCTTGGCCGATGACAGCATTTCCACAGCTGGAAGGCATAACTTGCACTGTACTGTGACGTTTTTGCTTTTCATACAAAATAATGTTGAAATTTGTACCCAGTGAAAGCATTTCTTTGCTAATGTTTGAAGCCACCGTGTGATGTTTGTGTGGTGAAGTGTTGTAATGTGTGCGGTGCCCACATGCATGGTAATATATCATTCTTTTAAAACATATTTTTAAATGAATGCAGCTAATAATCTCCATTTTTACAAAATATTTTTGTAATCTGATTACATCTTTTTTTTCCTGTAGCTGTAATACAGTTCCCTCTTTTTTTAAATCTTTATTACGTAACACCGCTCTATGTATTCTGTTATTCCTCAAGCCTGCTTGAATCATTCACCGGGGCAGCTACGATCACAACTACATGCAGACACACTAAGTAAGTAGAGTGATAGTAAATAACTCAAATATCTATTTGTATCACAGGAATAACCACATTAAACATGTGCAGTGGGAAGTCTGCTGCCTCCTCTGACCCATATTGCACTCTGACAAAATACCAGCAGCAGCGGAAAATATAGGTCAACTCGAACTAAAACATTGATAACAGACAGGCTCAAGTCAAAGTCCAAATGTGTGAACCAGCCGGAGCCCGTGCAGTGAGTAAATACCTCACTAAAGTCTAACAGACTGCATGTATTGACTAATCCATACCCCACAGTGGGCAATTTAACACCAACACACTGCAGTCTGGCCTCCTTTGGCTCTGAAAACCTTTACATATCCCAGTAATTTAGCTATTGACAAATTCAAATACTTAACCCCTGCAGCCTCATTATCAGAGACCGCTCAGAGCAAAATGGCTCCCATTCACAAAAACCGCTCACTGCTACAGCCTCCATTAAAGTGATACACTGGAGCCTGTGGCGTTATCTCCAAGGCTAACTTTAATATTACAGAATAGATGAATGATGCTGTTTTTTAATGCTTTTGGACACATCAAGGTGAGGAAGCTTCAAGCTGCAATATAACACACATTGACCTCCTCCCTCTAAGGTTGTGCTTCTTTCTGCACATCCCACTGTATCACTAATGTGACTGAGGTAATATGACCCTCTCAGGTGCACTCAGTCAATCACTCGACTGACTCTAGGCTGTTTTGCTTGAGACTTAAGTAGCTCAACCTGTTTTTTGTGTGTCACTCGGGTCACTTGTAATAACACACACACACTCGAGAAAGAGGCACAGAATTTGTCAGGAACATTTAACCCCCACAAGGCTTCTCCTTCCGCCTGGCACACATTCGTTCTCTAATATAGTGCCGGGGAGGGGGGGGCGGGAGCATTTAGTTGATGATCTTATACATGCTCGCTGAGTGTGAGTGCAGCAGTAGTGATACAGGAAGTAGATGAAAAAGAATCAGAAGAAGCCACAATGCACCAATAACTTTTTCCTTTTGGTTCTCAGTTTTTATATTGACATACTAATAAATATAGGATAGTGGCCAGTCGTGTCTTCCACTTGTAATATGATGGAGGCTCCTCTCTGACCACGGTTATATTATCATATTGATAAGATAAGATAAATATGTAGTTGTTTTGTGTGGACTAGTGTTGCCAAGAATACAATAATTAATTCCTTCACCACAGAATAGAAGTGCCTCTGAAATATCTTGATGTGCTGCAACACAAACTATTGACTCACATGTCGGGGGATAACTGGGAATCTATGTTTTGGGTGAACTGGCCCTTTAAATGTATTGCTCATCTAACTGTAAAAAAAAAAAAAAAAGAAACAATTTTTGTAAGTAAAGGAAACTCCAGCACAAAAATTGTTTCCAATCATCTTAAATCAAAACTCAAATAATTCAAATAGACTGTATTTGTACTCTCTGATCATTTACAAATAAAGCCAGGCACCTGAGAGATTTGTAAACATGTATGCACATATGTCTTCTCCAAAGGCTAAACTCGCAGAAAGCACATGAACATATGGCCTGCTGTGTCCCACTGTGTGTTAAATAAAGAGGAGAGGAGGGTGGTGTGTAAGTGTAAATAAGGATAGCGTGAATCAGAGTCACTGAGGTCGGGGTGAATTTGGTTTACTAATTAATTCAGGAACTGCCTCATCAAAGTCTGAGAGAGAGAAAGACAGAGGCAACTGCATCCACACACAGCAAAGCTACCAAACCTCCACACGCAACCTCCTCTGCCCTCCATGTCTCTGTCTCTCTCTGTCTGTGTCACTGTTTTCCCTCTCGTTCATGCACTGCCTCCGGTTTTTCTGCACTCTCGTTCTGTTGTGTCTCTCATGTCTCGCCGCATACCTCTGCTCTTTCATGTTCGACACACAACTGGGGACAGAGTCGGTCCTCTTTCAGTGTGAAGATGGCTTGTTAGTAAGCGTAGGTTAACTGAGTAGTAAAGTTGTTGTGAGCAACTCTATTATAATAACAAATATCTATTTTTCTATTTGCTAATGGTGTGTTTCCCTTCATGTGGTGCTCTATGGAGCATTTAACATGCTACACTTTCAACGTTTTCTCCTCAAAGATACACAGACCATCAACACATTGCAACGACATCTTTAAACCTTGAATAGCAGATGTATTTCAAACCTCTAGGGGGCAGCAGAAACAAGCTGTAAACACAACGCTGACATATTACCTCCTTAAAAAGCTAATGTGGCAAACTGTTGCTTTTTTACACATCCAGCTTTTTTTCGTTTCACTCTCTGACGCTTTAGCTGCTAAATGCTCCACTATGTTCACCAGCTATCTTTGCCAGTCTGCTTCTTGGTGCTCAGCAGGTAGTGTACACAGGGTTTTGAGGTAATTGTAATGTTTTATTTTCTGGCAGTACAAAATGTTTTTGTAGAATACACAGAGAAGAACTTGCTCTTGGACATTAGCCTGGGACAAATACTGGGAACAATCGACTCAAGCAGACTGTGCGAAAGTATCACAGTATCTGTACGTATAACGTCCTTCTCATAGAAATAAGTACAAAGTAATGTATCTTATTAACAGTTCAGTGACTCCTAGAGCAGTGTAAGCTAACCACTGCTCGCTGTTTGATTGATACATTCCATATGGGAATTTCATAGATCAGTAATTCCCCTAACTTGTTTCTGCTCAGTTACATCGGGTTGTTTGCCTCGTCATGTCTAACTCTCTCCTGGTTTACACATTAGCTCATCTCTGCCACCTATCTGACTCTCTGTGGGAGCTTTGCCCTGCTGCAGAGCAGTAACCTGCAGGTCAAAGTTCAGAGCCAAAATAAAAACTGGGAGAGTCACAAGGATATTACCTTGGTGTCACGTCACACACAGCTCTTTGATCCGGATCACGCCCACACATGTAGGCACTGAAGCATATGAAACAATATATATATATTTTTTTTTTGCATCCCAAATGTTATTTCAGCAAATTAAACTATATATTGTTTTAGTTTTACAACCATGTGTTTTTTTTTGTTGATTACAGGATTACAGAACTTTATTAATGTTGTCACCCTCTCTCATACACGTACAACAACACATGCACTCTCTGCAGTTTGGCAAGATGTGAGGTGCAGAGGCAGGCACATGTTCATGCGAGGAAACGTGTTTATTCTTCGCTCTCCAATGGAAGCTTTAGAAATGGAAAATCTACTTATTAAACGTAACTGTCAGACTGAGCCAAATCTATAATGCGTCTGTGTTGCCCCGGCACCGTGACCTTTTAGTCCAAATGTTGATAGGCCTTAATTGTATTTAGCTGCTGTAATTCCACTAACAGTCTGACCCAGAGGCTAATCCAGGGCAGCCAGGCAGCAAACTGTGCACTCTGCCAGCTGCCATTTGCTGAAGTGGCATTTTGAAAGTCGCAGCTGAAATGTCCCATGGTACCTCTGTTTGCATGCGTCTTTCCTCCTCTCCCTCGTTCTCCTGCCCTCATTTTATGCCCTACCTACGTACATGTGATGCTGTTTTGTTTTGGGTTTTAGTGATTTATAGGTTCTTTTTAGTGCTTTTTCCACCCTCAATTTAGTATCAGACTAATTTAGTTTCTTCCAGGAAGACAAACGCTGTATATGGTAAAAAGGAGAGTTATGATTGATTGAAGTGAGATTGTTTGAGGTAAGTCAGTGCATTCCCTATAGTAGTCAGTAGGCCCTCAGTTTAGAGAGACAGACAGACAGGAGTTACAACACGGAGGAGAAGCATTGTACTGTTGTTGAGAGCGGCAGCAGTAAAACATACTTCAGCCACGACATGGTAAAAGTGGTAAAACAATTCTAAATTCAGCGTTCACTTAAACTGATATAGATTTTTTTAGGTTACTAAAATACATTTAGCTGCTGCCCTCATCCACAGCAGTACATTGCTCTGCTTCCGTGCTGTAACTCCTGTCTGTCTCTCTAAACTGGTGGCACGCTGACCGTCATCTGCTGTAGGTAATACTACTATACCCCTGTGGATAAGTACCTCATACAACAGCACTTCAAACAATACGAACTATCCCTTTAAGATTTCAAGCTTTTGTCCCTCTTGTTGTCTGATGACAAATTACATTAAGCTGAGCCACAGTGCACCAATTAAAAAGCAGGAAACAGCTTATGGCAGACACCCAAATCTGACTTTATATTCCCATCCCCCCTTTATTCTCTATCTCTGACCCTGCTTTCCTTTTTTGTCTTATCCCCAGGCATCTGCTTCTCTCTAATGTAATTTCTGTCTGTCTCACGCTTGCTGCCCTCCTCTATGCCAAGATACTACATCTCTCTGTCTCTGCACTTGCCTGTCTTTCTCTCTCTTCTTTTGGACGTTTCCATAATCACCCCTCTCTCCCTTTTTCTCTCTCTCTGCTCCTCTGTCTTGTACAGCCAGCTGTAGGCGAGGAAAAACAGAGAGTTATGTGTCTGAGTCAGAAGTACTCAAGTGCTCTGCCTCTCAGCCACGAGTGACCTCCACAATGAGGCTTTTGAAAAGTCAAGTGGATCAAGTAGATTCGCCACCATCTGCAGGATTAACCACTAATCAATATGAGAGCAGATTAATAGTTATGTATTCACATAGCAGACACATGAGAGGCAGCAGAGTTCCAACAGGTTGTGGAATTTGTGGAACGTCATTGAATTTTGATGAATTTTATATATTTCCCATGAAAGTGAGGGACAACGAGTTTTTACAACTTGAACAACCAAAACAAGTAGAAACCAGATTGTTCACCCCTGCAGAACAGATGTTGTTTTTGTGACATTTTTAGGTTGTAGAAGTGCTCTGACCTAGATACGGACAGTCAGGAAAGAGTCTGTCGAGACTGTCCTATCGGGGAACATCAGAATCGGTCCTTTCAGCAAGTGCCCCAACATGACATAGTTGAAGCCACAAAGCCCTCCAGCGGCCTGAGAAATTGTAACTGTTGTCCCTTGTGAGGAAAAGAGGATGTCGGGTTATGTTATTATAGAGCGAGAAAGTCCGCGTCGAAATGCCTGATTTCGTTTCCCGTTTCCTACAGACAGTCAAAGTCAGTTTCTTTTAACAATTACTCACCCCGTGTTACCTTGAATTAATAAAATAAAACTTTGATTTTCTCGCGTGGCTTCACGGCCAATCAAGAATCCACAAATAGAGAAAAGTCTTGATGAATTGAAGCAATCTGTGCAGTATAATACAACATGTATCCAGTCCTTTGCTCCCTGCTTCCCAAACACATGCATTTATAGTTTTGCTGATGTTTAACACAAACCCCATTTACTTCAATGCATCAAGTATTTTCTCCTGTTTTTGGATTCTTCGTTCCGCGTTGAGGCATGCGAGAAGTTTTCTACAACAATTTAAGGCAGGGGTGTCAAACATGCAGATGACTTTGCAAAGTGTAAACATTTGTTGTTTTGATCATAAAGTAAAATACTGTTCCTAAATTTAGATAAATAAATTTAAAGTTGTAACGCACATGTGTACATGATAAACTGAGGCATAATATTGTTGAAATTGCACCTTTTTTCAGGTTCATAATGTTTTGTAAAAAGATAGTTCATTAAATTTGAACATTTTCAGAATGAACTTGTACTTTTTACACTAAAACGAAGGGAAACATTTGGAGTTGTCGTTATTTACAGGTTATTATGCTCTGATGTTACTGGTCCGGCCCACTTGAGATCACATTGGCCTTTATGTGGCCCCTAAACCAAAATGAGTTTGACACCCCTGGTTTAAGGTAACGCCGGGTGAGTGATTGACAGACCGATGGTCATGCCTGATAACATGCCTGTTATTGTAACCACGACAACAAAGGTTGCCTAACCTTTACTAAGGTCTTACTTATTTTAACCCGAACCACAATGGTCCCTAAACAAGGTGTATAAACCTTAACCATAGCATCGTCAGATCAAACAACTGATTTATTGTTTGACACGGTTTTGAAAGGCACAAACATATAATGTCCCGTAGTTCACAACACATTGCGATGTATTACATGTGTAAGGGTAGTTACGAAAGTATTTTGTCATTACATTTGGAGGACTTGTCTTTTACAAACATGACATTACAATAACTTCTCTGACTGACAGCAGCAGCACAGTGTGATGCACCTGAGAGGGAAACATATTTCACCAGGTAAACCTTTTGGAATTTGCAGCGCCCTGCTTTTTGACTACCTCCCCCCCCCCCCCTGTTACTCAAGGCGGTATTACATATTGTTTTGTTTGTGAATCCCTGCTAAGACAGAAACGTGTAGCTAATTTGACAGCCGTCCTTTGCAAAGCAAGACAAGAGCTGCGAGTGACAAGGAATGTCCCATTGAGCAACACCATCTTTGTGACAGGCAACACCTCTTCATGGCTCAATCTGGCGAGACTGTGCTGTTTGCCAAAGGAGACCACATTCTTGTCCGGGAACACACAGGCTGACACAAGTTCACAGGGAAAACTAGTAGTTTGAGGTCAACACCTTTTGTGCAGAGGTATTCTTTCTGCTCAGAGGACAGGCTAGAATTAAAGGCATTTTTATAACGCTCTTGAATGATTTGACCTCTCGTTTTTCAGACGTGTCACGGTGTTCAATTGACACAGCTGCTGTGTGCGAGGTGACAGGTGATGCAGAGTTGAAAAGCATTTTCCGAACCCCTCCTCCTCCCTTTAATTTCACCCTTCTCTCCAGCTCCTGCTTCCACCTGTCCCTTTATGTAAACCACCGCTCTCTATCTGAAGCCTCATCTCCACCTAGATTCAAATGCATTGAACTCTGCACCTCTCTTCTCTCTGCCCCCAATCTCCCTTTTTTTCCCCTCTCCACCTTAGATGTATCTCGCCATTTTACCCTTTTACCTATTTTTCCCTTCACTCATGGCCCCCCTTTGCATTCTCACCCCCCACCCCCCCTCCCCTATTTATCTCTGTGTAACAGTAGATGGAGTTATTAGTCAGACAGTGGGGATGACTGAACAGGTGTTTTCTAAATGGGCCTTTGAGCACTCGCCGCATCATCATCGCTCCACGGGGGAGGGGGTTGGGCGTCTGTCTGTGTGTGTGTGTGTGTGTGTGTGTATGTGTGTGTGTGTGTACTACAGCTTGGCCTCTGTGTGCCTTTTTCGCCTCAGGCTGGGGAGGACATGTTACTGTATGTGTTCATGTGTGTATGCATATGCGGGTGCATAACATATGTAGGTGTGAAGAAGTGTTATATCTTTACCAGCTGCTGCTTGTCATTACTCATTGATACACAACAGCAGTGCAGAATGGCCTTGGCCTCGCCACTTTCTACAGCTCCCCAGAAAAGACGAGCACTGACGTATTTAGGAGTCAGAGAAATGTTCCCGTCTCCACACTTTGTGCCCCTTTGACCCCATTCTACAAACCCCCCACCCGACACATTAGACATACCCAATTGCACTCTTTCTTGTCTGTCTTCGTCTCTTTTCAATTCAGTTTTTTTCATCCTGGCTTTCACTTCGCTTTACATGCAGGCTGTGCAGGCATACAGATATTTATCCTCAGTTAAAAGTTGTCAGGTTTACTGAGATGAGGGCAAAACATAAACACTGTTAAAATGTCACATATTCATGAAATAAAAGTTCAGACTTATGCTGCTGAAATATCATCTTCACCTGTCTTGTTTTCCATCAGCTGTACAGCGAGGACGTACATCGAACTCCCAGAGCAGCCCAGGACAGTACCTGACCAACGGCACCGACCCGTACAACGGCCAGCCTTACCTATCCGGCTTCATTTCTCTGTTGCTGCGCGCCGAACCCTACCCCACATCTCGCTACGGGGCCCAGTGCATGCAGGGAAACAACCTGATGGGCATTGAGAACATCTGCGAGCTGGCGGCCAGGCTGCTCTTCAGTGCTGTCGAGTGGGCCAAGAACATCCCATTCTTCCCCGATCTGCAGCTCATGGATCAGGTGAGTCTGCCAATTTGAATACTGACTGGAATACAGCTACGTTAAAGGAATTATTTTATTTAGTTACAGTTGCAAAAACTAGTTGACTCGTTGAATCGTCAAAAAAGAAGGCAGATAATTCTATTTTCAGCCTCTCAAATATGGAGATTTCTTTCTGTTTTATATCAAATTAAACTGAATATATTTGTGAGGGACACTTTCCGCTATTTTCTGATATTTTACAGAACAAACAATTAATAGATAATGATCCTCAGATGAATTGATAGTTGCAGCTCTAAATCTACTTATTTGTTATTTGCCTTCTAGCTAAGAGTTAAATGAGGACACCAAACATCTTGTGTCTACACAGTAGATAAGGTGCTACGGCCATCAGCTGCTTAGCTTAGTCCTAGCAAAAGTACAGGAAACAGAGGGAAACAGCTAGCATGGCTCTGTCCAAAGATAAATGAAAAGAAAGCTGTAATCCAATTAAATCATTTCATGAAGTGTGATCAATAAACGGATTCTTTATCTCACCCTCTCATCACACTTTGAAGAAGAATCGAGCTTATAAATAATTGATTTTTTTATTTTCCTTATTTGTGAGTCATCATCAGTCAGTGTCACATAAAAATAAATCTGTTTGGTTATTATCCACTGAAGGCAGAAGCAGGCCTGATGTAGATTTACACCAGCTGTAAAGTCTGGGCACGGAAAGAATCGCCTGACCTATAAATATTCACATGCACCTTGGGCAGATATAGCCATCACAAATATGTCATGCTACAGCTGCACCATATCATTAATATATCATTAACGGCATGTCAACATGTAGCATTTATCTGTCTCTGGATATAGATGTATCAGCGGCTCTAAGCTTTCTATAAAACCACTTTGTATGATTATTTTCAATCTAATATCAAAACTCCACCCAGCATCAACACATGTCTTGTAACTTAACTGCGTCTAAATCTTACAGTACATGTCTAGATTTGTACGTTAGACACAAAGATGTAAACCCCTAAAAGAAGAGAATTTGCTAATTTAAAAAAGCATATGAAGTGTGCAAACCTTGAACAATTATCAAACGTGCTGTAATATTTTAAACATCATTCCTGTTAGATACATTTGAACTGATTGATCCTGTAAACGCACCTTTATTTGCACACTTATTGTAAGTCGCTCTGGACAAAAGCGTCAGCTAAATGAACTGTAATAACGTAATGTTTAATATTTGAAAGCAATTCTTTGTCTCCATTAGGTCCATGATTAAAATCTGATTTTATCTGAATCTGCTCTCCTAGGTGGCTCTGTTGCGTATGTCATGGAGCGAGCTCTTCGTCCTCAACGCCGCCCAGTGCTCCATGCCGCTCCACGTGGCCCCTCTGTTGGCAGCGGCAGGCCTGCACGCATCGCCCATGTCAGCGGAGCGCGTGGTGGCTTCATGGATCACATCCGCGTCTTCCAGGAGCAGGTGGAGAAGCTGAAGGCCCTGCAGGTCGACACGGCTGAATATTCCTGCCTCAAGTCCATCGTGCTCTTCACGTCTGGTGAGTTTGAATGAAGCACGTGTGTCGAATAAACAGATGAGCGTCTCAGAGAAACTGCGTGAAATGTCAACGGTGTCACGTTGAAGCAGGATTTGACTTGTGGTCGATGGCCCTAGAGTTGGTAATCTAAAGTAAAACAATTATTAGAACGTGACCCAAAAATGTCACATCTATGGCATTACTGCTCTCTGAGCTCGCCATTAAAGCAAAACAAAAATTGGGCATTGAAAAAGAAGAAGAGGGAGAAGGAGAGAAATCCTGCCAGACGTTTGCAATTTAAGTCACTGGGGAAAATATACAAATAACATAAACAGACGCTGTAACAGTTGATAAGAAATGAAGTTTAACAGTAGCATAAGTGCTATTTTGGCATGAATCACATACTAATCATCAATCAATTGGTGAGACTGACTCGGGTTGATTGTACTTCAGTTGGGGGAAGAAAGTTCAAGATGCATCAGGAAACCGTCCTTTAATATTACGCAGAGGATTATGGGTAGATTCAAAACATCAACTCCCTCCTGTGAGTAACTTTACTATTGCTCAGGCACAAAGGGAGGAATTCGCAAGCTGGTGAGCTCACTTCCGTTGGGATGAAACGTACCGTTAATTGGTTTATTCGTGTTGACAGGGACAGTTAATCGCAGGTTATCAAACAACATGCAAACAGGTCAACCTGAGTTGAAGAGAAATGGCCAATAGGAGGATTATTCTGTACATTTCAACAAAGCCAGGGAGAACGCCGTAAAATAATAACTAATGATAACTTATTCATGTCTGAAAAAGCAGGTGAATTATCAGCATTATTGTTTACTAAGTAAGAAGGCAAGAGGTCCTGCAGACTCACAGACCAAGAGAACAAACATTCCTTTATGTGATTTACATTTCTTTACCATTACTTGATGATTTAACCGCAGAATAAGAAGTTCTGAGTGCAAATAATTATTTCTTCCCTCTGCTGTGTTGGAATCCAATGTGACGCATGAAGCCGACTTCAACTTTACTTAACCCGCAACCTTTTCACCTCCGCTGAGCCTGACCGAGGCGTGACCTCTAATGCTGCAGCAGATATTGTCTCATTGGCTCCATATGTAAATGCTGCTGCTATAGTCTTCCCACTAGTCAGTCATGGTCTCTGCCCTCCATGAATTTCACTGCAATGTGATCGCTCTCTCATAATGTAAGAGACCGCTACTGACCCCGTGAGTAGCTTCTTGTGCATCACTTAAATCACTTTCTGCTGGTGGAGTTAAAGTAAGCTTTTACCTTTGCTCCTTCACTAAGCTCTATTTTGATTTCCATTCATGTAATACACAAACATTTAGTGGGAAAGACTAACAGACAAGTACATTTTTCATTTATATAACACCAAACATAGTTTAAATAAACTATAAAATAAAACCCCAAGCAGTCAATGCACTCAAACGCACAGTGGAGAACATCAAGGTAATAGAGAGGAAAGGTGGTCGGCCAGCAGACTTCAGGAGACAGACCCGTAATATTATGTTCTGAACAAGAAGCTGTGCCACATCGTTACTGTTGCTATAATGTTTGTGCTCAACTCAAGAGGTAACGAGGTGAAACTAAAGAAAATATAAGCATAGGTTTCAATTTCAGCGGCTGAATATATACTTGCTTTTCTGCTGTGTCCTTCTGTATGTAATTTACATGCAATAATTTACATTATGTAACTTAACAATGTTATTGATATCCTACACACATGTTATCTCTCAAATCCATGTGTCCTACCTCTTAACAAAAAGGAAGCCAGCAGCCATGATCTGTTGAAATGGCTTACATTCTTATATATGGTATATATACATGGTGGTAATGTCTTACCTGAATTAAACCACTCTCAGTTAGACTTAATGTAAAAAGAAAATGCTTTTATGCTACAGATGTATCTATTTATAGCTATTTGCTCTTTAAAAAGAAAGAGGGGGCTTGAGCCTCACACCCTCTGTGTTGCATGTTCTTCCCACTGTGCTGCAGACAAGAATACATCAAAATATAATGGTGTTACATCTTGAGGAAACCCATGGCATTGTTTTGATACTGCTTATATACAAACCCTGTTGAGGTTTATTGCAACTGTCACTGGACTCCAGTGCCAGCCAAAATACTGTCACATCTGGGATACTTCACTGAGAGATCATGCTTTGTGACCCAGGGGGAAACGGATGGTGAAGAAGCCAACACTGAGATGTCCCTCTTTCTCTCCCTTGCATGGCTTGTCAGATTAACTCTGTGTGTACCTCGCGTCTCTTTTCCATGCACGTGGGTGTCTGTGGCTCCACCTCTCCCCTCTCTTCCTTGCTTTCATCAGCCATCTCTCCTTCATGATCCCATCTATTATTGAAACCAGTCATCCACCCCTCCTCCCTACGCTCCCCAAACCCAACTCCAAGCCCAGCCCAGGCCCTGGGACCCCTGCCCCCACCACGGGAGTTGAATTATGTATGGTGGGTTTCAGTGAGACGAAGGATTCGCAACAGCCACGGCCATGACCTACATAACCCCTATAGCCCTGAGCATCCCATGTGACTTCCCTGTTTGCGGTCAGACGTACCCACATGTAAATACGTCCCAAAAACGGCAAATGTCTTGCCGAAAGAAGACAATACATTTAGTGAAACGTGCAGATATTAACACAAAATTGAGTTTAATGGAGACGGACATGCACACACGCATGCACTAGATAGACCCGTTAATAAACCTGACTCCTGCAGACCTGGTACGATGAGCTAACAAGCTCAGACAAACACCAATCGTCTCTCACCTCCCTCTGAGTGCCCTCCCTCCACTTCCCCTGTGAAGCCCAGTCCCATCAGCGCACATCAGAGAACGGGCATCTCAGTCCTGCCACCCTGATCCCTCACCCCCACTGACCCGGTGTGTGCCCAAGGATCAGACAAAAGAAAACGCCGCTTGCCGTGTAAGGGCGCCCACAGAGCTGTCGCTTCGGCACGCGATGTGGTTTCACTCCCACAGACAGCTTTACTAATCCCAGCCAGGCAGGGACTGCCTTGTCACGCAGAACCCAAAATGGCGACATGACAAAAAAAGCAGTGGAGCTCCCCCCATGGATGGAAAATACAGCTGAAGTGGGAGCAATTATTCACTCAGAATGATGAGAATAGTGGCCGCTGGAGGTGGGGAGGGGTTGACACACTCGATTAAAATATGACGTAAATTAATTTTCTCTGTTGTATGAAACTGAGGCCCGGCAGGGTTTACACAGAGGACAGATCAAAGTGAGAGATGACAAAGGGGACCTACGATGCAAGGTGACAGGTTAAAACCTACGGACCAGCGCTTTCAGGCTGAAAGAACGCGCTTGAGAAGAAATTGCCCTCATCGAAAACCTGTCTTTCACATGAGGGTTCATTCAGGGGGCAGAGTGAGAGAGCACTCCCACTGAATGTACAGTATGTGGCATAGTACAGTGAAATGTGTCTTTGTTTTGAGTTCACACGTCCTGACCTCCTTTGCTAAATCCCCCGTGCTCTCCCCTGCGCACAGAGGGTGCGAAAAGTATCGCGCACAGTGTTACACACTCTATCGGTTGTGCGAGACTCTTGCCAAGGCGGGGGCCATCAGGAGGGGAGGTGTGAGGAGGCGGGAGGCAGAACATGACCTCCAGCTGCGGGGAAAGGGAACTCTGTAGTGTGCTGTGAACATAGACCACAGGGGTGTAGTAGATACGCGATCTCTGCAGTGACAACCTCGATTTCCGCAAGTTTGAGCACGATTTCTCTGACGGAATTTTAAATGAAAAAAAAACACAAACTGTCAGCTCTTTCATACATGTTATCCCCCTCTGTGTCAGCATTTACCTCTTTCAATCAACTAGATGAGATCTAAAGTGCATGTACAGTATCCAGTCAAGACTTAACATTGAGCCACACACTTATCATCCTCCACTAGTTAAATCCAAGTTCAATAACAAACCAAGCCTCAGTCACTAACTACCAAATATCAACCTGATGACAAAAATAAACGTCAGACATGAACATTTGTCATTTGGATTTTTGGATTTGGTGTGTCATTCTCGTTTCTTGCCCGATGATTCAGACACTATAATAAGGATTCTGTTTGATAAATCTTTACGTTCTCTTCCTTCCCTCTAGATGCTATGGGGCTTTCAGACGTTGCACACGTGGAGAGCATCCAGGAGAAGTCCCAGTGTGCCCTGGAGGAGTATGTAAGGAACCAGTACCCCAGCCAGCCGAACCGTTTTGGACGTCTCCTCCTCCGCCTGCCCTCCCTGCGCATCGTCTCCTCTCCGGTCATCGAGCAGTTGTTTTTCGTTCGCCTTGTAGGCAAGACACCCATCGAGACACTGCTCCGCGACATGCTGCTCTCGGGCTCCAGCTACAACTGGCCGTACATGCCCACCGTGCAGCGCGACCGGCCCATCTCCCTCCACTACAACGAGAACGGGCCCTGAGGTGAACAGACAGACGAAGGAGAAGCTGCGGGAGGAATTCAGGCTGAACGTCCATCTAACTACTCATCCATTCATCTATCCTTCCTTTCATTCTCTGCGTTCAACTTCTCAGCTTTCCCAGAGGGAGAACCTCCCTCACCATTCCGCTCAAAAATCCAGACTGACTTTATAATCCGTTACCGCCCAGTTTACACAAGCCAGCAAGTCATTCATGGCCGTTGCAGAGACTTGGTGGCCCGTTTCAGCTGACAGTGCAGTCTACATTTGAGATGTGGCACAAGATGGACAAGTTGATAGAATGGTATATTGTGCAGTTCACTAGCAGGTCTGTTGGACTCAATTCAGATGTCAATCTCAAACCCGATGAAAACAGGGGCAGCAAAAGACAAAACATTTACTTTATTGTTGGTGCTATGCCTACATTTACAGAGGCTGTGTACAAGCATCTCAGTATGGTGAATACTGAGAAAGAGCTTTGCCAATGGGACTCTACAACCAAGAGCGCAAGGCCCGTTGTATATTCACCACTTTTTCAAAAGAAACCTAGAAGCCATTTAAAAAATGAAAAAAAGACAAATGCCAAAATGTCTTGGACTTTTGCAGAGGACATGTTTTAATGTGTGTGTTTGTATTAGCACTGTTTATATGGAGAGAAAAATCATGATTGTGTCCATATGTACAGTATATTGTTGATTCATAGGCATCTATAGCATATTAGGGTTCAATGTGAGAAGCTCAGGTTCCAAGGGTGGGTAGACAGACAGACAGACAGACAGATAGACAGACAGACAGACAGACAGACAATATCAATACAAGAACAAAAAGACAAACCAAGTCAAATTTTACACTTATCAGCAGCCTGTGCCAAAGCTGAAAATGCATATTGTTTGGATATTTTTGTGGTAGTGTTGGTGATGAAAATGTAATGTTTGGTTTGTCCATAATTTGATTATATAATTGTTTTTGGGTCTCAGGGGCAGAGATGGAGTTTGTAAAAGAAGATACAACTAAAAGCTTAGGCACTTGCATTGTAAACTAGTCAGAACCTACACTTATTCACTCCTGTAAAATCACAGCACTGGTAGATTCTTGCTACGCATTTGATCGATCTACCTTTTTACTTATTCAAAAGGCCCATTACATCTCCTCACGTGTTGTTATCCCAGGAGTGACACAACTCATCCACATTATTGTTTTATTGTCATGATTGTCAATATTGGACCTTTTGGACTAGGGGTGGGGCGCATTTTACAAAACTAGCTGTACTTGCCTTAGAACAAAGATTTTGTCACTGAGCATTTATCTTATGACTGTGCCATAATCTCTCGTTACCTGTTATAACAGGTATTATGTCCTGACAGGAGAGGAAATGAACTCACATGATGTAAAATTGATTAATGTGCACATTAAGTCATAGAGAAGTGATGCAAAATACAGAGATTTTTTTAATGCATCAATAGAGGTAACAGACATCTCTGCTCTAATATCATCAGCACTTTCTTTTTTTAGACCTTATGCGAGTTCTTTTCCACTTCCTGATGATTTTGTCATGTAGGGAAAACCCCCTCGACTCATGTCATTTGAGCTTATCGTAACGATACCGTAGAGAAAAGTATCACTAACCTCTGAAAACCTCAGTCTATGTTACACTATTATCCCAGTTGGACTTATGACTGTGACTTAGCTTAGGACTATTTTAAGTTTTTTTTTTTTTTTTCTCTTCCCCTTGGTGGAAGCAAGTTTGTTTTGACAACCTGTCTCACATTTCCAACATGGCACTGTGGTATCAACATTGGCATTGGAAAAGCCATCTGGGACCTTAGAAAGCTGTCTGTTGATGAACGAATTCACAGAAAGTTCCTATGAGTTTGTTTTTATCCTCTCTACTTTTGTTTGGAAATATGGATTATCCATTAATTGAAATAAAATTCTGTTGTTCACAGTACGTGTTCTGCTGTCTTTTACTCTCATATATAATTAGAACTCAAAACAGTATATCAAATAAGTACTTTACTAAGGGTCTGTGTTTGTTGCCGAAATGCAGCTTTAGAGTAGTACGTTTTTCTGTCCGCAACTTTTAATCAAACAACCAGATATGAACCACCTGAACCATGGAAGTTCTCCAACTGTGAGTCAGGTAACATTTTCCATGAGAAGAATGTGGCTGTATGTGAAAAGAGCTCCCCAGAGCTTCACCTCCAGAGAGGTGACAGTCTGCACTCAGTGGACACTGACAGGAAATACATGTTGAGCAGTGTGAACAGTACAAAACAACAACAATGCAGTAAAATTAAGAATCATGTCATTATGGGTTATGATTAAGATTAGCATTGTATCTTGGCATAGTTAAAAAAAGAAGGTTGTATATACAGTCATTTTACATACATGTAAGTTGTAGCCCCTTCACGCTACACACAGAAAGAACATAAATATTGAAACAAGAGTATAATAAAATGAATCTCTATATACCCAGACATACTGATTTAATGCACCACCAGGCCCAAATCAAACACACCAAAGATGGGAACATGGGTGCACCTAAAATGCCAAGCTAACATGCTAACGGTGGATCCTCCGGGTGATTTTTATGTTCACACTGAGGAGCTTTTTGAATTTGAGGAGCGCAGTGGGACAGAGAGACTGAGACGACTTGTTATATTTATGGATTAACAATTGAGGAGCAAAGAAGCTCAACTGAAGCAGATTGTGGAGGATTTACAGAATGACGTTCAGACAGGGGAGTACAACAACAAACATTGTTACTCACTGTACAGAGCAGGACGTCCACAACCACCACTTTGCCTAAAAACGTAGCGTGTGTGTGTGTGTGTGTGTGTCTTTTTGCTTTAATGTGTGTGTTTGTGGGATTTAGCTGATGTCATGTTTACATTGTCTTTACGTCTCTGTGTTGGTTGTCTTGGTGTTGCTTTATTCTTCTGATAAAGTTGCAAGTTATTAAATTAATGCAGCATAATTCTGCGCTTTGCACCCGCCGCGGTGTCCATAGGTTTTTTTAAAATAATCTTTTATTCATTTTAATGTAGTGGGTTGTCTGAGTTTCGTGCATTGACTTGTGGATTCTTGTGGAGCCGTACAGAGGAAGGTGTTTATTAGGTCTAATTGATGATGTCAATATAAAAGGAATTTATTGTTGGTTTGGCAGTAGTGGAATGTGGAGAGGACATTAACTCAAGTACTGTACTCAAAGATAATTGTAACCTACTTTACTTTACTTAAGTATTTCCATGTTATGCTACTTTCTACTTCTACCCTATTACATTTATTTTAAAGCTTTAGTTACTTGTTACTTTGCAGATTCAGATTGGACTGTGATTGGACTATTGGACTGTGTTGCAATCTTTGAAGCAATCTTCAGATTAGGGCTGCAACTGACTATTGTGTTCATCATCGATGAATCTGCCGATCATTTTCCAGATTAATCGACTAATCATTTGATCGATAAAATTACAGAAAATAGTGAAAAACGTCTAGGGGATGTTTTTAAATGTATTGACATGTCATTCTTAAACCCAAATATATTCAGTTTAATATAATATAAATCAATGAAAAGCAGAAAATCTCCATAGGCTCCATATCTAAATGAATAATTGATTATCCAATTTGTTGGCAATTATTTTTCTGCAGCTCTACTTTATATTATATTTACCCCTCTATCCATCGTAGAAGTGTATTATCAAATGTTCTCCACTGACACCATTAACACACTTCCACCTCAGATCATCAAGGATAAATAATTCTGCTGCTCGCTTTCAGCTATTTCTTTTTCAAAAAGTACTTTGATTCAATGAGGGAAAGTTGAGCATGTGCCAATCAATACCGTGGATCAAACAATGATTTTAAACTCAGCGGGGGTCGACCCGCACTCACGCTGCGATGAAGCCCAAATGTTGATACAGGCCTGTTTGGTGCGTGACAGAAAGTAAGCAAACACCACGACCCTGTGTGTGTGTGTGTGTGTGTGTGTGTGTGTGTGTGTGTGTGTGTGTGTGTGTGTGTGTGTGTGTGTGTGTGTGGAGACACGGAGAGAGAGAAAGAGCACACATGGTCTTTGACCTTTGGGTTCAAGGTGTGTCAGTGTGTGCGTGTGTGTGTGTGTGTGTGTGTATGTGTGTGTGTGTGTGTGTGTGTGTGTGTGTGTGTGTGCATAGTTGTGTTTCTGGTAGCTGCTGGTAGCTCTCAGTTTTAACAGTCAGACAGAGCCCAAAAAGAAAGAAAGACAGGGATATAGACAAGTACGGTTTGTGCATTTTGATTCTCAAACATTATAAGTTTCCTCCCTCACACACCCACACACACACACACACACACACACACACACACACACACACACACACACACACACACAGAACACACTCCCCCCCACATGGTAACCTTGTGCCCCTTACACCCAGCCTCCCCTCCTCCAACTACCTCCCCCAATCCCTCAATCCTACCCGCCCACCGCCATCTCACTTCCCCATGTGTGTGTCTGTGTTAGCGTGTGTGAGTGTGTATGTGCGTGTGTGTGTGTGTGTGTGTGTGTGTGTGTGTGTGTGTGTGTGTATGAAGAGTAGCCGATTGACTTATGCCTTCATTTCAGAGCTGTCACTCCTGGCCAAACACCATGACCCCTCAACCTCCATTTTGGAGGCGCACATTTTTTTTCTTTCCTTCACCATATGAATATAAAAAACACATGTGGCCCAAAGGTTTGTGTGTGTGTGTGTGTGTGTGTGTGTGTGTGTGTGTGTGTGTGTGTGTGTGTGTGTGTGTGTGTGTGTGTGCGCATGTTTATGTGTACAGGTAAATCAAACTGACACAGCTCCTTTGAATGGCAGGAGCTGAATTACTTTTGCACTTCAATTTTGCACACCTGCCATTTATGGCCAACACTGGTCTCAGCATAAACCATAAAAGCAAAATATGTTGCTTCAAGATACAAATCGGAGCCAGTAAATATCAGAACCAGGTGCAGCAATTACAGCTTATTTCTCTGTGGGTAAATTACTTACATATTACCAATATGTGGTTATTATTGTAGGTCTACGTTGTATACTAATATTTTGGAATTTAGTGCATTTAGTGAAGATTTCTTGCTTTGTTGAAAGAACTGTCGACAGATGAAAAGAA
The DNA here is from genome assembly GCF_900634415.1 of Cottoperca gobio. Taxonomy (NCBI): domain Eukaryota; kingdom Metazoa; phylum Chordata; class Actinopteri; order Perciformes; family Bovichtidae; genus Cottoperca; species Cottoperca gobio. The sequence goes on along the minus strand of NC_041370.1, from coordinate 7,153,887 downwards.
ATACCCAATAATGGACAATTTCTTTAAAGGTATGGTTTGTTGGCTACTCCAGTAGCACCAAGGTTGCCTCCTAAACCGCAGCTGCCCGGGTTTGAATGCAACTTCTACTTTATCCATTGCTTTGTTCTGAAGTTGTTCAGAGGGAGTCTGGCGTAATAAGCGTCTCATTTGAAGTTTCTCCACAAAAACATACTACAGAAATAATACACTGTAAAATACGATGATCAGCTTCTTCTTGTTCCAGAAAACACAGCGATTTGACGCTGACTGAAGATCTGAGTTGAAAGCTACTTTTTTTAAAAAGCCTGGCAATTTTATATGACAAAATAATTGAAAAACAAAAAATGATGAACATTAAGTGCTTTCATAATTGTAGAAAATGTCCAAGTCCTAAATGACCAAAATGTCCCAACATGCTCAAGATACAATGAACACGAAAAAAACACAAGAAAACTAAAATAATATGTCCATAACAGCCAAAGGCTATACACATGATGCATGCTCCCGATCGTAGGTGTTATATGAAATGATGACTCATTTTGACATCCATATTTCACCCCATGATACAAGAGCACTTCACCCAACCAAGTGAGGGTCAATTAGGTTGCAGCTCAGTGCTATGATGCACACATTTACACATGCAGGACCGAAACAATGCATCCATCTGAGCCGTCTGTAGGTAGGCGACCATACCAATCAGGTCCCCGCCAGAGGTCGAGATGACAAACACAATAAGGCAGCAGATTCATCACCCCGTGTGCTCTGACAGTAATTGTCCTGGGTCCATGTCACAGTCCCCCTGTTAAAAAAACAAGGGACGCTCATTTGACAGAGATGACATCGGCGCCAGTCACATGCATTTAAGCCAGACACCTCCTCTATTTGTTATGACACACTTTCAATTTAGCAAAAGGGCCCCACCGAAGATGAACAGTGCCCTTCGTGGGAGGAGGAAGGCCTGTGAAAGCAGGTCGGTTTGTGTCATTTAGACATGGACAGAGGAGGCGAGACATGTGGAGGGGTTTTGTTTAATAAAAAGGCATGTTTTGTCTTGTTGCTAAATGTGAATGTTAGAAGTACAAGGGCGAGCCAGACGTCCATCTCTGGGGGATACGGCGGCGCAGATCGATAGGTGGGATGTCAGATTGAATTGAGGTCACTCTTTGTCTCCCTGAAGAGGTCCCACTTACTGGCTCACCATCAAAATGTAGCGGGACATTAAGCGAAAGGGAGGGCGTGGAGGGGGAGGACGCCGGACAGTTTGTACCGGTGACCCTTGTCTTGTCAGAGGAGCGAGGCTTTCTGTTCTGCAACATGTTCATTCTCAGTTGTCCTAAGAGACGGTGTACGCTTGACACTGGTCTTTGAAGGATCAATAACCTGATGAGATGTGATGAGGCTGTTGTTGCTTAATTCTATCTAAATGTTAAACAGACTGACTATGGAGTCTTTCTGCTCAGTTGAGAAGAAAAAATGCACATTTACGAGGGTGAATATGGTGGCAGGTGGGCGGGATCACTGCAGTGTGCGGCTTTAAGGATTAGTCGATTAATCAATCACTTGCTGGACAGAAACTGCATTGATTACATTTCTGATCATTGTTTTAGTCATTTGTCAAGTAAAAGTCTGTTTCTTATCATTGTAAAGTTTTTGTTTTGATGAATTTTGTTAATTTTGTTTGTTTAAAGACAACCCCTGTTTTATAACATGTAAACAGAATTTCATTTTTCTTTTCAATTTTAAATAATAATTATTAACGATTGTTTACGCAGTCCATTCTCGTAAAAAGCTCAAACACGGTTTTCTATTTTCACATCTTTTGCTGCTATGTCACTGATATGTCAATGTATTACAAAACACTCAAAGTCTTACTTTCCATGGCTTCTACAACCCATAATATTTTATACACCACGACAAATGCGGCTGAAAATCTCAGCCACCAGTGCAGCCATTGCAAATGTACGAGACAAAGACAAAGTTCCTTTTGAGTTTCATTCATTTCCTCTTGTTTTTTTTTCTCTGTATGATTTATACTTGAATGCATGACAAAAGAGCCAGGCCTTAAACCCTCTCGACACTTGATATATGGAGCAATGCTTCTCCAAAGCTAATGTTATAATGAATTGGATCTGTGTCTACGTGTGTGGCCCACCAGTGGCCTGTTTGTGAAGATGTCCCAAAAGCAATACCCTCTTCTCCAGAATCAACAGACCCCCATTTAGCATTCCCAGATCCCCTGAAATGAAACGTTCATTTTTCCATAACTATCATCTCCGGCAAAGCATTGCGGGGGAATTGGATCTGTCTCGGCACAACCCCTCTCCGCTCAGATCTCATCAAGCGTGGGTTGGAGTCACCCCTCTCCCACGGAAATTGCTCTGAACGGCAGGAAAATGTACATCATTGAGGTGCAGACCAAAAATGGCATTGCCTCCTTGCATACAGACACAACCCCCCACCAGCGTTCCTCTTATAAATCCTTAAAGAGGGCCCTGACACCAATGTATGGCAACACCATCAATATTGATGTGGGAGAAAGTTCTTCCAAAGCCGCCTCAGTCACAGAACATTAATATTGATAGTGTTGTGCACCAGCCCGGACGCTCTAAAATGGTAATGGCATCTGGACTGGGGGTTAGAGGCCAATATCATTGCTGAATATGGACATGGCTGTTTAGCTGAAAGCAGGACAGGAAGCCATGCCAATCTTCGTGTCCTCTTCGTCAATCTGACCAACCTAAGAAAGGCACGTCTGGGGTCACTGAGGAACTTTGACTCTCACTTCATTTGATTTGATTCTTCTAATGAACTTTGCACAGGACAGACGCAATGAGATTAAGGATGCTTTTCAAGGGAGATTTGACAAAGATGTAGCACCAAGAATCATTTTAAAATCATTTTAAAATCATTTCACGCGTCTTACCTGTGGCAAGGATGGCTGCAAATATATTTTGTCTTTTCAGCCATGGCTCTAGGGATGGCAATGTTGATCTGTCCGGCACCGATATCGCAACAAATGTTGAATAGATTGCCATGAAATTTGATGTACACATTCACAGTCACCCCAGGATGAATTTTAATAACTTTGGTGATCCTCTGACTTCTCCTCTGTTGCCACCATCAAGTCAAAATATTAATTTCTCCAATACTTTGGGTTATGACTAACAACCAGGGAACCCATCAGCCTGTACTTTGTGTTTCTTGCTAATTAGCATATGTTAGCATGCTGACACGCTAAACTATGATTGTGATCATGGTAAACATTACGCCTGCAACATCAGCATGCAAACATTGTCATCGTGAGCCTGCTGACGTTAGCATTTAGCTCAAAGCACCACTGTGCCTAAGTACAACCCTCCATGACGACCATGACTGTATACTAGTGGTCTTGTTTGAAAGGTGGATGGCATTTAACTTCTGTGTTTAAAATGTAATCCATGGATTCTAAGAGCACTGGAATGTAAAATGTTAGATGCAGGGACTCAGCAAACACAGAACACAAAGTCACAATCACAATTTTCTATAAACAATTACAACGTAAAATGTTTCTAGGTCCTTGCTAGGTAATGCTGTTGGTTGCATTATGGGAAATGTAGGCCCCAGTCTCTTTAGAGCTTGACCCATATAAGAGACTACAAATCAAAATTCTCTTTCTTCAGTTTTTTACCTCTGTTTTTCTTAATCTGTCTACTGTGACTTTGTGAAAGTGCAGTTCTAAATTGCTGGTGTGACCCTTTAAGAACATATGATGCCAAGTGACCTGATTGTATCTCTCTTTGCAGGATTTTATCATCCTTATATAATTGACTAAACAGCTAAAACACGTGCTTCATTTGCATGTGACTTTGATGCATTAAACTGTGGCGGACAGTACAGCATGTAGCGTGCATTTTAAGAGTTACCTTCAGCCCTTATGATATCATGGCTCTGTCGCCGTGGTGGCCTCTGCTTGTGCAAACATATTACACTGAGGCTGTTTTCTGGGTCAGTAAGTTAAATATTTCAGATGGTTTATTTTTAGCACCGTCTGTTTCCACTTTGTGTATGTGCTGCACGTGTGTGTGTGTGTGTGTGTGTGTGTGTGTGTGTGTGTGTGTGTGTGTGTGTGTGTGTGTGTGTGTGTGTGTGTGTGTTAGTGCATCTCTCTCACTATCTGCAATAACTGCAGGCTGCATTTGACCCACTAAGTCATCTTCACATGGCCCCCGGGGCTAATCAATTGAGTGTTTTGTGCAGAAGGGGGCCATCATAATTGCTTGCAACTGACTTGTTAACACGTCCAACAATATACAGGACATGTATTGACCTTTTGTTAGGTTTCAGTGCGTGCTAGTTTCCTTCAAGCTCACTTTTAGCTGCTTTTGCTTAGAAATCAATGAGCCATTAAAACTCTTTAAACATTATACAGTTCCTTAGGGAGATGCCTGGGTATAAAACGCATACTAATTGTCTTATTTTATAACTCTTTATTAGGTTGCTTGCATCCAATCCATTATTGTGAATATAATCGTCCTGCACAGTAGTTTAAATATTCAGTGTGCTTAAAGTATTGGGAAAACTAAATCACATTAGATCACTTGCACATGACATTGAACTGTCTGGGAGTAAAGAGGGCACAGTAATTGCTGCAGAGATGAGTGGTCATTGAACTGTGAAAAGCAGACAAGTTTTCCACAGATTATGAGAAACAGAATGATTGGAAACTGCCCAGGGGCAAAGGTCCCATGATAGTTTTTGACCTTACAACATATGTGGAATCAATGCAGGGCTCTGTTGTTGACCTTAGCCGTTCTCTGAAACACATACCGCTGTTCTGTTTTGTAAAGACAGCGCTCCTGCAGTATCCATGCTCATCCCCTGCTTTGCTCCTCTCCTCTCTTTCTCATTTCAACTTTCCCAGACTTCTAGCTTTGAGAGTAAAGTCAGTTTCTTCCACTTAGGTTTTCCCCATAAAGTTTTAATAAATACATGTATTCACACACACACCAAGTTTCAAGTATTTTCCATCCAAAATTGGTTAAAATGTAATTATTAAAATATGTTGAATTCAACTTAATATTGTTTCAAACTACCGGTAGAATACTTTCTTATTGACAAAATGTTGCTTTTATTTATTTACTCAATAGTATTTCACTCCATTCTCAACGCCTCTCCTTTCCCTACAAACACTGAAGTGTTTGTCGTCTGCGGTTTGTCTTCTGTCTTCTGCAAATTGTCGACATTGGTTGGTCGAACCAGAAGTCAATCTTTCCCTAACAATATCCAAGTAGCTTTAGTTGCCTTGACATTACCAGAACAGAGGTGGCAGATCAGAAAATGCTCACCTGCATCTGATGTTTCAGCGGGTGATGAAGAAAACACACTATTGCCTTTATAATTACATACATAAGAGCTGCCTGCCCTTGTGATGAGCACAAGTGGAAATAATGTTTTTTCTAAAAGAATTTAAGTTAAAATCTACACAAAAATCAATACTTTATTTTTCATTCATGATCTTGGCAAGTGCTCTATACTGCATATTAGTTGCAGGGTTTTGTTAGATAAGAGGAAAAATGGTACGAAATAAAAACTGACTACTGACTCTTGTTGTCCTGGCACTTACACTGTCAGCATGTGAAGTCTGTCAAAGCTTAAATGAAGTGAAACCATCTTGACTACCTCGCTCACAAACACAGTGAAATAAGCTTATGAAGACAAAAACACAGAGAATAAAGAGATGTCATCTTGAAAGCTCTGTTTCGAAAGAAGTCTATCCTGTCACTTCATCTGTAAACGAGCTTGTAGTCGTTCCAGGCACAGCTACAGGGCCCCATTGTGCCTCTGCCAAGCTGTGACAGGGCCCCGTCCAACTTCTCACCTGCAGCATTGTCCGCTCGGGAGCTCAGTGCGGAGTAATTGGGAGCCGAGATTCCAGGACAAGTTTCTTTTTGTCCATTTTGTGGGAATCACTGACCCGGACGTGTGAGGTCACAGCTGTGGTAATTGGTGCTGGGTGATGTAGCTATGTGTGTGTGTGTATACGTGTATGTGTGTGTGTGAAGTACAACCTTTGAACAATTGTTCTGAATTGCACAGGTTGTGTATGGACAGTATTAGCGATGTGTGTACTCCTAGTGTTTATATCTCTTCTGTCCCTGAGCTACAAAAGCATGAGCTCTACAAACTGAGCGCCTTTGTTGGACCACTCAAAAAAAAAGCTAGTGCACTGTGTACCACACAATCACCGCTTTATCTCTGTAGAAGTGGCAACAATTAGTATTCAGACTATGAGTAGTAGTACTTTCTGATAAGGGGGGGGGGGGGGGAGATCAAAACTCAGCTTGGCTCTTTCCCAAACTGCTTCCTCTCCACCTACAGATTGTCTCTCTGCATGAAGCCACACCTGCAGCAGTGGAAGGCACTATGGATTAAGGTTAGGGGTAAAAATAAACAGGTAAACTGCGGGACACACTCACAACCCCTCCTCCCCCTCCCCCCTAAGCTGGTAACAGAAGATGTCAACATGGATTCTGATAGACACTTTGCTCATTCAGCTGTTATGTGCTGTTCCTCTGCAAATGTGTAATAGGCCTACCCCCAAAACAATGAGCATGTGCAGAAGGTACTTTCTTTTTTTCCCTCTAAGTTGACACATAGTTTTAGCTAGCCACGTAGGAAAATGATGTTCCTAATTCTGCCTACTAAACTCTGATTGGTTGGTTGTTTTCCAACCTGGGGAAGCAGCCGTCACCGGGCACAACGCCAGGCTCAATTTAATGGCATGGCGATTTAGAGGTCTGAAACCAGGATGATTTGGATAAAAGACAAGGTAAATTAATTTAAAGACAAAGTGATGGTTCTCGTTTGTAATTTTGACTTTGCTAAAAAAAATAAAATCTAAACCGTTCATTAAAAGTCATTGTTAGGGAAGTAATTATAGGCAAACCACTGACTGTAGCAAGTTGATTTGTTTTTTACATATTTCTAATTGTGCGTAATTTACATCCATGTTTCTTGCTCTTCTTATTCACCTCTTTTGTTGGTACATTGCTACAGTCAGTGGAAAACCAACATCAGGGTGTGAATCACATTGTACCAGCGTTTTTACACGATTTTGATGACTTTAGACTGGACAAAATAAAAAGAGGCTCGACTTGGACTTTAACACCGATGACTCGTGACTTCACTTGGACCTGAGGCTTTTGACTTGAAAATACCCCAAGCACAAAGATTAAAAATGATGTCATTTCAATTAATCAATTCATGTCCCTTCACTCCCTGAATTAACTCACGTAAACACTATTCATTCCCAGCAAGTTGACATTTAATTCCATAGATCCAACGCGACAACAGCCGCTTCGGGTACAGGAGAGAACCACTGGGCGGAAGTTAGAAAAAATTATACCAAAGTTAATTTCCTTCGCGTACAACAACATGGTGGTCAACAAAAGACTAATTACTCTATGCAAGACGGGCTGGTCGAAAAAAATACTTTACATTTGGTGAAGTTTAGGCTCCATAGCACTACTAGTGGTCAAACACTCAGAAAGCAATACTAACTCTTTGGCACAAATACTATGATCATTATGTTAAGATCCCGTTGTGAAAACGACTCTGGTTCCCATCTGATAGAGATTTTCTTTTTTAAGTATATAAACGATAATGCATAAGTAATTGGAATTTCTTTTACTTGGCCAGGACAGCTTGTGTGTGCACCCTTCACAACTTATTCGGTAATTTCATTAGAGGAATTTTAGTTTGTCCACAGCTGAATCTGACAGAAAGGTGACGTCAGAAATGATGACTGACAAATAGAGCAATTGCCACAATAATACAAGAAAAACACAAGATTATGAAAGTGGTACAAATCAGGACTCTTATTTGTCCATGTGGTTAGAATCAAGTTCAGAAATTGCATTAACAAAATAATTTACATGCAATGAAAACCAAACATGTAGACTGACAATGGAAACTTCTTGGACCTGGAAACCCTGACCTCCATTTGGCCCTAGAGGTGAAACCCCATCCGAGGTCATGATAGGCGGCGCTGACACCGACCTCAACCCCAACTGACCACCTGTCAGTCTGCACCAGGCCTGGGAGTGCCTGCTCTCCATGGCAGTAGTTTCCACTGTCACGGCCCCGGGACGCCACCACCTGTCATGACCTCAGGGTACACTGTCTGTAAGGCAATAGTCACTAACAGTGTAGGAGTGAGGCATCAATCGTGTAGGATTTAGCAGTTTAAAGCCAGTTAAATTTCACTCTAGCTCCCTAGTAGTTCAGCCTGATCTGTCCAAAATCCTTCATCAAAGTTCAGACCCAGTTCATTGTCAACAACACACAGCTGTATTAAAAAGGAAAGGATTTCAAATTATATTAAATAAACCTCAACTGTCAACTTGCCATGTTATGACAAGATTGAAGATTTCTAGAAATAAATGTTTTTCACCAGGTTGAGGGAGGCTTTTTATTTAAAAACTGTTACTTCCGATTAATTTAAAAGACACACTAAGGATAACCAACGATTTGTTTCCCCCCTTTGTCATCTCAGGAGCCAAGACACTAAACTATTTACTCCTGTGAAAAAGATCAGTCATTATTATATCACGGGTCAACTTTCACAGATAAGTTATAACAATAGTGTTTCTGCTTCAAAGACAAATCTTTACTGCAGTGTTTGGTCTTTAGATTACAGTCAATGATCATTACCTGGGGCATGTTGTCAAAATGGCACTGAATGTAGTAACAATCTGTAAATCTAACCATGCTTTGAGTAGTGTATTAATACTTTCTCAGTTAAAAACTAAGTAGTATATATAAAATATGTAGATACAAGCATGTACGTATATTAGAGCTGCTTGATGTTTAAGCGGGATATATGTGTCAGGATCTCCACAAGGATCGCAGGATAAATCTGAGGGGTCGTGAGATAATCACCAGGGAAAGGACCAGAAGAAATATGTCTGCTTAACAAAATTAGATTATTTTTAGTGGGGAAATGTATCCCCTTTAGGGCCCTAAAAATAAAAATGAAACCACATTATGAAATTGTCCCAGCCGATAGCCAGTGAGGAGTCACAAGTAGATTTTGTTTAATTTCAAGAGGTCACAAGCCAAAGGGGCTGGGAATAACTGATGTATGACACATGTCCATGGACAAAGTGCAACTCACCATGGATATTACTACAAAAAAAGTGAAAAGAAATGTCAGTACAGTGCAGTAATCAAATAAAAGACAGCTCACAAAACAAACGTGTATGTTTTTGTATTTGTAGTTATACTAACATTTTAGTAGTTATTTATAGTTATTTCTAACATTTTAATTGCTATTATTGATTGAAATGAGACATGACAGGATATACATAAGTCAGTTATTTCTAACATTTATTTTATTTATTTTTTAGTGAAATAAGACAAGACAGAACTTCATACATAATGTGACATGACAGGAAATATTTCTAATATTTTAATAAATCAGCTTAACAAAATAAGATTAATATTTCAGACTTTTCTCTATTTTTTGGAGGCATAAACAAAGTATTACATCACATACATTTATACAAACTTAAAGACGTCATAGTGTTAGTGTATATTCTGGAAGTGGGAGACAGTGTCAGTCTATGAACAACACAGGGTCTCCCAGCCATTCCTCCAGGGACAGCTCTGTGACCTTTTCACATACAATGTGTGTGGTAGCACAAGTAGCGCGACTTGTTCTGGCAGAGCTCCGTGATGCCCTCCAGGCTGGACACCAGCATGTGGTCCATGTGTGACACACACACACACACACACACACACGAACACACAGATTCCCCGTGACCTCTGGCTGACACACCCTGTGACCTTACAGGAGAGCAGTGCTGATGCAGAGTTATGAAACAACAATCGATCGGAAATCTTTTTTTTGTTTTATCACAGACGGCAGTCTTAATAACCCACAGCAGTTGTCAGAAATGCAAATATGTATTGTTTATGATATTAAGTAATGCATGTAACATGTCAGTCTCTACACAAACAGCAGTGTCATTAAAGGGTATGATTCAGAGTTAGATCAGACTGACCTCTCAACAACCTCCTATAATAAGCTTAGAAACAGTGTTTAAAAATATGTATGAAAGCCTCTCTTCACTTTGAGCACACTTTCACAAATCCATTTGTGAATATACAATATGGCATTTTAATTCTTTTTTCAGAGGAGCATATTTACTCATGTGTTCTCCTGCACTATTATTTCCTTTATTGAATAAGGGGCAACTGATTGCTGTAACCACACTGTAAAGTATTTATAGTGATTTACTTTGTATTTTATATTTTCTTTATCTTGTGTATTTTAGAAACAATATAATTTTGTTCAATTTCAATTTATTTTCCTTTTCCTAATGCTGTCTTTTACTTTATGAAACCTTCAAAATGTTTTGTCTATTTGTGGATCACTGTGGTCTCTTAACAATATCATTTGTATTAACTAGGTTAAGAAACTGAAACTAGATGGATTTGGACATGTGTTTATATTTTTATTAATATGTTAAATACTTTCTATAGTCAGTTATTGACTGCCTTGTTTTCACTGCAGTGCTGCTACAGTGTCCAAATCCCTTCATTATTTTTAGAAAAGCTTCAAACAGCTTAAAACTGAATTCACACATTGTTTGTTTGAGCTTTGACAGGCCAGCCTTTAATCAGCTGATGCAATTTGTCAGCTAAGACATGTGATGTAGACTGCCATTCAACAGTCCATAAAGTTTCCTGCCCAAATAATATCTAATATATTCAATGATGATGCTAAAATAAATAGGAAATAGTTTGCCTACTAATTTCAAGCCACCAGGGGGAACGTAATGTCATTTCAGCCACAACTTTTAGAATAACACAAAACGAATATAGATGTCACAAGAACCGATACTTTGCTACCAAGTCAATGCCGAAATTCTGAAAACGTGGCGGTGCTCGTTTTTCTACATTACCGCAGGAACCGAGGATCAGGGCTTGAGACTAATGGCGTCCCGTTTCCCGGGGACGATAGAAAATGTCTTTGGGACATACAGAGATCGTCCCCGGGGACTATTGTTTAGTAAGTGAGAAACTGAACCGAGCACTGACACGTTACAATTTGAAAGGATGCTTTGAACTCACTATCACTGCGTCGATAGAGAACTCACACAGATGTTTGCACAAATTAAACTGACTGACTAACAAACGGCTGTTCTTGCTCTCTATGCTCCACATATCTGGAACAAACTCCCAGTAAACTTGTGGTCTGCTCCAAAGGTTAAACCTTTTCTGTCTGCCACAGAATCGAATGTAGTGAGAAATATGAATGAATAGTTTCATTCATATTTCACATTACATTTGATTCTCCTAATTCAATCATCTTAATTCAATTTCTCCGCTTCTTTTTTCTTTCAATTTTTATCTTTATTTTACCCATTTGAACCCTATTTATATATCTCTTCATCCCCTCGTGTTTCATTTATGTCTTTATGCCTTTTTACATTTGCTGTTGAAAGTTGCTCTAAATAAACTTACCTTGCTTCTGCACTTGATGGTTTAACTCAACCAAGGACATTATTTCTGCCTCCAGAGTAACTCTGAGAAATGTTTGTATAACTTAGATGCCGGTCTGCCCCTCAACAACCACGTCGAGATGCCCTTGACCCCCAGCTGCCTGGCTGGAGCTGCTCAGCAGCCCGCAGTCGGAGACTGTGGATGTACTGAGCAGCTCCCTGGAGTGAACGTGCGTAAAAGTATAACTCTGAGGTATGGTGGTAAAATAAAAATGAGAATGCCTACTCGGAAAAGCTGCTCTCGGGATAAAGGTTTAAAATTCTTTAACACTGACATCCGACTTACCATTTCCTTTCATGGTCCATTTGTAGAAATACAGACTTCCACTCCTGGCACTCCTCTACCTCACATTGTACCTGTGGGATATGAATAAGTCATTAGAGGAAAGTCTTTATTTGGCCAACCAGCTGAATGTAAAACTCAGGTTACTCTCCAGCTCAAAGAGGAAGGTGAGGGGGTAGTTTTGTCCCACAACAGGAGCTGTTTAATATGTTTCTGTTACCATGAAATATTTCTTTTGCTTCGTGTGTGACGTCTGTCAAACAAAAGGGGGAGAGCACACATTTAGAGGGAATTTCTTTCTTTTAAAATATTGATGTTTACGGATTATTTTTTAATGCATTTCAACAGTACTGTATAAACTGTATGGGAGGTGCACATATAGAACTTCCATCTGTATATTGTGGAAAGGCAGATGTAGTATTAGTGCAGACCCATTACATTTTAATTAGACATCCTGCATCGTCTGTGATCAACGGCACCATCACATTTATTCTCATTATAAACTGCCCCATCATTCATCTTTTTCACGAGTCTTAACTCGCATGCATCATTTTAGCAGCAATCAATCAGATTTAGGATGACAGCTCACCAGAATTTACGTAGAATTTAAGAATAAAAACCGAGGATTGAGAGGACAGTGTAGATTGGTCGACAAAAAAATAATCAACTGTTTTGATAACCTCTTAATGGTAAAAGTAGTTTTTCATGCAAACATGGGAGAAAATGTTTTCCTGCTTTCCTGCTTTTCTCTGTATTGTATCATATTAAATTGAAACTCTTTGGGTTCTGGACTGACAAAACAAGACATTTAAGGACCTTCAGACACTGGGATGAACTTTTGTTTTACTTCTTCTGACATTTTATAGACCAAACGATTAATCAAGAAAATGATCAGCAGATTAACCAATGATGAAAATAATAGTAAGTTGTCCTAATGTTGACATCTTGAGCCGCTCCTAAACCTGACCTGAGAGTCGACGAGGGTGCACCTCTGAAAGATCTCGTCACAAAATGTTTTAATCCTTCCTTTACACATGGGGTTACATCTTCTACCGCAGTCTCAAAGCAATCAAGATCAATATGAATTTTACTAACAGGCTGGAAAAAACTATAAATGCCCTTGTTGTTTATTTTTGCTCTAACCTCAACCATCATCACCCCCCCCCCCCGCCCCTTCTTCTCTCTGTCTGTCTGTCAGCTGAGCACAAGACAGAACCAGGATCATTATGTGTTGTGGTGACCGATCCGTGACCCCACAGTGCATTCTGCTGTGCCCTTCTGGGTGTGCCACAGTGGGGGTAGTTAAAGAGCTACCACAACCTCTGACATGTCTGGTGCAGTGTTTTGTTATATGCACAAAAGCGTGAGTACGTGTATTTTTGTGTCGTTGTGTGTACATGCCACACCTATAGGTTGTTACTTTTCTACATGATTGCAAAGCTCTGTGGATTAGCATGTGCCCGCTATAAAGGTACGTTGGGCAAAGGCTAAGGTGAACAGAGGGTGTGTGTGTGTGTGTGTGTGTGTATGTGAAGATTTCACACCAGTACTAAGTGGATTTGTTTAGACCACAGTGATTATGGAATTATCTGTGTGTAACACGTTGGTAAAGTGTGTGTGCAGTTCATGTTCTGTGTGTAAGTGTAAGTGTGAGCATCATCCTGTAGTGCTTAGCTCCCGGGGAGATCTGTGACCGAAGATCCTCAAGTTTAGAGTTCATTTTCAGTTCATAGAGAGGTTCAACTGGCGGTCAACGGGCCACTGATAGAGCGGCTTCATTCTCCCTCTCTCTCTGCTCTTAGTCTCTAATACCAACCCCCCACACACCCACCCACACACACTCTCCCTTTCTTTACATACAGCTCTCTATTTTACTGAAATTCTTCCCCTCTCTGTTTCTCTCAGCTGATCTTTTGCCTTCTGTTTGACCCTGGCTGTGAGGCAATCAGATGGCAAATTACAAAAACAAGACATTTGATTAAGTTTTAAGTTGTGTACTCTTTATTCTAACATTCATAATACTATCATAGTTTAGATCAAAACGAAAACGGAAAGAAAACAACTTTATTTTCTGTGATGATGAATATTTGTTTTAATGTGATATTTAATGGTGCATGTCATACATATGTTTTGAATATACATACGTATGTATATATTCATTTACATAAACATAATCAAACATATACATATATGGGAAATATGGATCTGCAAGAAGAAGCAAAGTGAAATATGTGCAGGTGTTAGTGCAGACAGTACTCCACTGCCTGTTGCATGAATAGTCCTCTTAAATTGAGCGTATATATCTTTATATGTTTCTCCTCTGATTTGCCCTTTTTTCACTACATAAGGCTCGTCACTGAAAGCCAAAGGTTTTGATTTGTTGGCTTGAATCAACTCTAATCCTTTTTTTTTTCAGGTCATTTATCCACATCATATAAATGAACCTGAAAGCTTTTGTTTTGGTGTTATGATTGGAATTTTGATGAGGACATACAGTCCTTTTCTGCTTGACTAGCGTGTGCCGTGAGCCTGATGACCGTTATGGCTGCAAAAATTTAATCAGAAACCCCTTTGTCTCTCATTACAGGAAAACGATGACCTATTTCAGCAGCTGACCTCAAACAAAGTGGTGCAGAGAGTGTTGGGACTCGATTTGAGAGCCTTATTTGTGGGCAGTGCCACGCAAAGTGGCCGACCTGACCTCACTGACAAGATTAAAACCAAATCAAATTCAAATGCTGTGAAACATTAAATTCCATTGAGTTGCATGCTGTCAAACACACTAATTATATTCTTTTTCACTTTGCATTGCATTGCATTATTAGTAGTAGCAGAAGTAATGTTATAAATCTAAGGCTGACTTTACCCTGAATAGCCCTGAAAAGTACCGGTCTTCATGTTTCTAACAAATATTGAGGTATTCTGTGTTTATACAATCTGTCTGGCAAATGCACTGTATAACTAATTACAATGACCGGCATTATTATTTCTTAGCAGCTGTTTCCTGTCTGACCTGACAGTTCGGCCAAATGCTACTAGCTAAGAACAAATCACAAAATGAAGCTACGGCTTTATTAAGGATTAAGTTCTAAAATATCTAAGATAAATTGTTCAATCACTTTAATTGACCAGATGTTTTAGCCTGTGTATCAAATACATTTATGAACTTCATTTGAAGATATAGCTTTTGGAGATTAAGTATCAATTTCCTGATGTTTTTTACGAGTCATCTGGTCTGTTTCTTTTTTTTGGACAGAATGATCTCGACTACGTTGCTCTTGGGTGACTTTTATCACCAGCTTTGTGTTTGAAGAGGAAACTCCCCAGTGGAAGAACAACTCAATAAGCAACTGCTACAGTAAGTACTAAAGTGAACTGTTGTTGTTTCGGCTTCACCAAATCACAGCCAATGTCACAGCGGGCTTTGCCATGATATACAGTCTATGTTTGCTTGCTGTGCTCACCCCTCCAGCCTTCACCCCCATGCCTGTCTGCTCTGATGTGGCCCGGCTTGTTAAGCCGGCCCATTGGCTTTGATCCAAGATGGATAATGCCAGATTGAAGGGGTTAGAGGCAGTGTAAGAGTTTACCACATGATACAGCCAGGACGTGACACAGTACAAAACAAACCAGTCACACGTTATTGGCTTAGTTAAGCAGAGACGCCTTGACTCTCAATATGTTGCATTATTGGTTTGAATATGAAGAGATAATACACAGTATAAGAGGCTTTACTGTTTATTCCCAACCATGATATATCCCATGAGAAACACAACATGCATATACTAGCTAATGTACAATATGTAATCATCATCTTTCAGCTGATAATGGTTTGATTTAGTTTTTTATCATTGTTTTATTTTTGCATAATTTGCTTATTCATAAACAACATTCACATAATACAAAACATCATTTTCTTTTTGTTTCTGCAAGTAGTTGATTTGTCTTTTTAGTTTTTCCCTTGGGCTTCATGACTGCTATGACTTGCTGATATTATAAATTCAGTTAGGATGCATATATTGTCATGATGTGTTTTCTGAACTATTGCCCAATGTTATGTTCTGTATAAGAAAATTCTAATAAAGTGCAATTAAAATAACTTCCCCATTTGAAACTAGGGAATTAAAGGCTTGATTCCAATAAAATACAAGTATGGTACATTTTAAACAATGGACAAGTTAGTGTGGAGTATAGGTTAAGGGGTTGATGGAATTAAAAAGAAATTCACTTCATGTCATTTAAATTTTGAGGATGAACTTTTCAAACAGCACACACATGCAAAACATTGAAGTAGTTTATCCATAGGGATATATGGGAAGCTATTACAATGAGTGACTCTATGCAAAGGCACCTTTTTGCATAGTTGGACCAAACTATGGGCTCAGCAATGGCACCTGGCGATGAAACCATCTTATCAGAACACAAGCTCTGCTGCCTCTGCTCTTTGGCTCCCACCGCGATATCGTATTGCTGAGTCTCACTTTGCATGAGAAATCGAAGTGCAATCCCGTTCTTTATGGCCGCTGCCTGCGACCTTTGTCAACCCAGCGAATTAACCTAGAGGCGTATCAGCCACGCTGGCCCTTTTCTCCCAGAGCCTGTCCTATTAACTGAGTGAGGAGCACGGTGCGGGTCACACTTAAGTAACCTTATCTTGTAATTGGGTTCAAGGTTAAGTGACCCTGGAGCACGGAGGTCCGGGGGTTAAGGTCACAATGTCAGGCAGAAGGGGGAGCTTTTAATCACTGATGGGGCTGGAAATCAAGGTCCGGGCTTCTGCTATCTGGCTAGGCCAGACCCGCCCACCCCCATCACCTCCAGCGTCATCCTCATCCCACATGAAGCTGTCTGTGTAGGCTGGAACAAGGTGGGGTTAAGGGGGTCGAATGGAGCAGTTGCCAGGCAACCAATATTCAAGCCAAGGTCTTGTAAGCTTTTAACCTTAGCACAAATCGATATAGATGGCAATTGGGCTAATATTCATCGAGCAGATGGGAAAATTAGGCGCAAGTCTGCCTGCTGGAGATAGAGTAGAGACGCGCTGTTGGTCTAACGGTCGCAGCATCACTCAGACTCCTCTAATTGAATGTATGCACAGTGAGGGAAAGGCTCTGAATACTGGGGAAAGGATGAAAGGGAAATAACTGCTTCTTATTAATGAAGCAACATCTCATCGGGCTGTGGCACTTCCTTCCTCTCCTGCGATATCCTTCTTCTTTTCATCATGCATACCACTTTCTCTGTCATCCCGTCACCTGTCCTTTTCTCATCTTCCTCTTTCCTTTTTTATTTCATTGCTTCTTTTTCTGAATCTCATCTTCCTTAAAGCGTTATTCCTTTTGTTGTGACATATCACATTGTGACATAAGCTGAACTGCAGCAGTCATCTTATGTTGTGTAAAACTAAAGGTTTTAGGTGTTGTAGTGGCAAAATGTTGCCAATGGTTGTCTGATTACCTGTGAATAAAAACATGATCCATAGTTTCATATTCAGATTTTCTTTTAAAACATCCAAACGACACATCAAAAAAGAGCAATCTTTACATTTTTCACAACTGCCCCCCCCCGTCCCCACCCATACTTCCCGCTCTCTCGCCCTCCCTGTCTTTTAGAGAGGGAGATGGATGACCACTAGTGGAGGGGTTCAGGCAGCATGACCCACAGACCTATCCATTGCCAAGGGCGAGGAAATAGCCCAGATTAAAGAGCTTGTAAATAATGGCCCATAAACATCTGCCTGTTAGCCCGGCCAATCCATCTCAGTCTCCCATCTGGTCCTCTCTTTCTCTCGCGCTCTCCCGCTTTTGATTTCCTCATTGCGAACGGTCCACAGGGCAAATGCATCATCAGACCAAAGTCAGTCATATTCCAACACAAACAAACACAGAGATTGACCCTCGGGTCGTGTACAGTTCAAATCCCCACCAGTCACTGCACCCATGACTCAACCCAAAGACAACAAAGGAATGCATTAGCTTTGTTTTCTTTCCTTGGGCTTCCTTCCATTTATTAGAGCCTCCGTGTATATTGCTTTGTTGGATTAGCATAAGGCACAAGTGAGTGCATGTATGTATTTATGTACAACTACAGTCATAAATTCCCCTAATTATTTTTAAATGATTACAATTGTTTTACAGTTCCCCCTCCTTAGTCAAACCTTCACCGGGGCTCTTGTTAGCACAGCCCCTCCCTAATTAGTGATGAGGCGTTGCTAATGGCGGGCTCTAAACATCTGCTCTGAGGACTGGTCACTTGCACTCCCTCAGATCTCCTGTGAATAGACCCCTGGCACCGGTATTAACCACCTCAGTCGTGGCCTGACTGCAGGTGGCAAATTAGACCCAACAAAGGGCCGACTGCAGACAGACTGAGGCTGAACTCTCGCCAACAAGCCTCATGTACGCTAAAAGCTT
Organism: Cottoperca gobio; assembly: GCF_900634415.1. Classification (NCBI taxonomy): domain Eukaryota; kingdom Metazoa; phylum Chordata; class Actinopteri; order Perciformes; family Bovichtidae; genus Cottoperca; species Cottoperca gobio. Next base: position 7,135,645 of record NC_041370.1, on the reverse strand, counting down.
TGTCTTTTATGTCACAATAATTGATCAATTAAAAATCCTAAACTGTAGATTAATGGGAAGTATGTGTAATTAAAATGTACACACAAAGTAAAATGTATGTGTCTAGGCTGTCTTCATGTGTTCGCTCATATCTTATGCAGTTATGTGCTTACCTTGACAAAGCAGCTCTTGCAGGTGTTTGAAGGGAGTGCTTTAGTAGTAATTGTTACTTGCAACGCATGCAAAATTGAAAATGAGTGAAATGCAAGCTCAGAGAATCATCAAATAATGTATTGATCCCATTGCACTTCTTAATTGTAAAAGTAGCAATCTCATCCTTTTTGTAAAGCTCAGCAGACAGGGACCAGCAACATGTGACTTGGTGCTACATGTCATGTAGACCAAGCATTAACCCGTTATTATATATTTGGGAAAACGGATATCTGAGGGTAAATCAAGAGGTTAAAACAATACTTGGGCCTTTGTTGGTGGTTTTGTGTTGCTTCGAGATCGGAAATGTGATCCAGATAACCCAGATTTGCGAATTTTAAGGCTTCTCAAATGTCAAAACACTGCAGAGCGGTTTACAATACTATGAGACAGGATCTCATAACTCTGTAAAGTTATCCTATAACATTGGGGCTCTGACCAGCATTTAAACATATTGCATATTGAGTTAATAACACTTATAGAGGTATATAAACATATAAACAGTATCACTAACCAGATTACACTGAAGCCGTTTTCTCATATGAACTCTTGAAGCACACAACAAGAGATTGTCCGTGTCAGATGCCTTCTCACCTGCTAAAAATACTCTGTTTGGTTTAGGCAGTGGTGGCGCCTGGTTAGAGCGTGTAAGATGCAGAACTTGTCGCAAAACCACACGGTCACGTAGCCAGTTCGAAATTTCGTCATGAACAACCGAGTCTCTTGCCGTTCCAATGATTTGGGCGTTGGCCCTTTCCGACAGAAGTCTTGTTGTCTCTCCAGTCACACATTTACGTAGTTGTCTTTGTGTAAATGACCCCTCTTCTTCACTCTTGGATGTTTGTATTCTTCTGGCTTCATGCCAGTTGCATGGGAACGTCATTAACACGCCTGTCGCTCCATTCACACATTGGCTCAATCGGACTTTGTAGGATAAAGTCCGCTTAATGTCTGGTCTAACTGATCGGACATTTGCGTTCTCACATACGCCTCGGGGTAATGTCTAGATAAGTTCTGGGTTGCAGTGCATGTGTGAAAGGAATTTAAGTGTAGCTTACTATGGGAATGAGAGAATGTCATCAATAGTGGGGTAAATATAGGAATTCCTTTCATGATTTTGATACTCCAACATTGCCTTTTGCAAATAGAAAGTGGATCTACAGTAGTGACAGCCGAGAAATGTTTCTGCTAAAACACCGGCCTGTTTTGTGAAACATATTATTGAGAACTGGACTGAAATGATGCATTTTAGTTCCAAACAAAGTGCCACAAACACGCTTTTGCAAAGTAGTCTGTTCAGAGATGGCAGTCACTCATCATTCCACTCAGTGACACTCAATGTCACAATAGATAGCACACACTAGCTCCAACAAGAAGAAGAGGCAGGTAAGTAGATTTTCCAGGCAGCAACCAAAGCTTCATGATCTCGCGTCACTGAGAGGGACACTGGCCTTCACTTCTTAAATGAGCCCTCTAACCTCACACTGTCAAAATGAGTGATATACCATCTTAGCGCTGCATCTCACTCAAGGTAAGGTGTCCAATGATGGCACCTTATGTGTCTTGCTTTTATGCATCTCAAAATTGCACCATATCTTTCTCTAGATTGTTTTACTTTTTTTTTTTTATCATCTAATTTTTCATTCTGAAACCTTTTCCCTCAATATCACCATTCTCTCGCTTACCTTTTAAAGTCACGCATCAGCTTCAATTTATGAGCTGCCATTTTTGACCTAGTAAGTGACCCCACACCTTAAACACATTCCAATGGAGCCAACACATTTATTTGGCAGATAAATCATTGCTTACCAAATGCTGGTGTTGTGCAAGGTCAAAGTTGTGGAAGGGGATAAAAATGAAGACACAGAGATAGTGGGTCGAGTGCCAACATCAGTTACCTATGACTTGGTGCTTACACCCATTGTTTGCATGCATTTATCTAAATGAGGTGCAAGAGATGCAACCCTATCGCCAGACTAACCACAGAATGGTTAAGGTTAGGGAAAGATTGTGGATTTTAAATGTTAAATGCGTATCTGACGGGACATGAACTCCAGTCTTGGGAAAGTCAGATGTGCTACCAATCCATCCATCACCCCAACCTCCACACCCTTACTTTCCGAGTGACCACACATTACGTCTAGCTTCGGTACTGAACATTGGCATTGGACGTAGACCGTGAGGTGTGTATTTGTCCAATATGGACATAATTTGTAGGATATTGTGGGGGGACAGTTATCTAGTCTATCATAGGGCTGACACATAACGACAGACTAATTACCGTGGAAAGTAATTTACCTAAGTTGCATGTCTTTATCTGGCCTTCTAAAGTTTATATTATGCCTCCAGTCCTGGTGGCCTTCGGGTTTAAGATGCTGGTTTAAGATCTTTCTCAACTGTGAATGAACTAGTTGAAAGTTGTCACAATCAGATCTAAAAACTTGTCCACAACATTTCCCTCTGATGTTATTTTGGAAGGACTTAGTCACCTTGTCATGAACACATTGCTGCTCATGATGTTGACTGGTTGCATAATTATTACGCAATTCATTTTTTTCATTCTTGCTTTGTTGCGTGGTGTGGCTACGTAAACTTATTCTGACACTCAAATAAATATTCATGTTCCACATAATGACAAAAGTGTAAAAGCACACCAGAACTTCACATACTGTATAGCTGGACACACCAGAGCATTTGCACCTGGGTGATATCTGAGATACAATGTATGTTTAATTGTTAATATCTCTACATATCCACAGATCAAATACCACAAGGATGAATCAAATTAAATGTGCAGCCACCTCATCTAATTCTTCATGGGTGGCAGTTTAAGAGGGGATCACCAGGGGATGCTAATTTGATTTGTCTGACCAATCATCCAATAGGGCGGCTTATCCGTGACCTCTGAAACTGTGAGTTTTCCAGTTGGCTGATCAGGGCCAGAACCTTCACTTGACCCCCCTCAGCCTGTATGGTAATGTCATTTTGCAAGGGGAGGGGCACTGATCAGCGAAAAAGATGTTGAGTGCAGCATGAGCTCAAGGCCAGTAGCCTCTTTGCATCTTATCATGTCAAAAATATAATTTATGTTCATGAAAAAAACTAGCATTAGAAACCTGACGAAAGCCTTTTACGGTATATAATTAAAAGTATATATGTGCTTCACAAAGTGCAACTTTACAATAGCTGTGACAACGTAGGTGCATGTGTTCACACACCTCCCACAAGTGTCTACGAGATACGGTTCACGAGTTATCAAAGAGGGCATTGTTTATGTATAGGCGGGAGGGCTAACCCCCACACCAATAAAAAAGGAACTCTTAGTCATGTTATCATTTAAGATGATGACGGCATTTACTTTAACATAGGCGCTGATATTAGTACCTTTAATGATCTGCTGTGCTGATTTCGTTCTTGCATTCACTCAGTGGTGGAAGAAGTAGGCCTACTCAGATTTAGCTTTAAATCCAGTTGTAACAAAAGTAACTAGTAACTAAAGCTTTAAAATATATGTAGTGGATCAAAAAGTACAATATTTCCCTCTGAAATGTAGTGGAGCAGAAGTATCAAGTACCATAAAATGAAACTACTCAAGTATCTTAGTACCTTAAAATTATAAGTACAGTACTTGAGTAAATGCACTTAGCTACTTTCCACCATTGCATATACCGTAGTCTATCTATCAAACTATCTAACAAAAGGCATACACATGCAAACGTGTTAGAGGATGTGGATAATCCCATGCCAGGTATTGTCGATAATAGCAGGTAGACAGTAAAAGGGATTTCCTGGTCAGACTCCAAAGCCCTGTGAAAGCATGCAGGCTTTGCATGGAAGTGCTGCGATCAGAGCACTGGAGCTCAATTAGCTACTGTTGTGGGTATGGGCTGAGAGCGAGCACAGGTCCAAATCCTCTCTCGCAGGCCCAGCTGGGGGGATTAAGAATGGTTCCTGTCCCGTGGCTGACCTCTTCAAAGCCTGCGCAGATGTCCTGATCCCCCTCCACACACCCACCGATCACCAACACACACTCAAATACCTCCTCTCCTCGAACCCTCTCTTGACCCCACAACCAAAACAAAGCACTCAGGTGACATTTCTTATCACAAGAGCACTCACCCGCTCTTTGAATTGGTATCTCTGGTATCTCATCTCCTCTGCAGAACATCTTTCTTTCTCTTTCTTGGTCCTTCTATCTTCCCTCTGGCCCTGAGAGGGCTCCCTCCTGTATCGGCTATCATTTGACACCGAGCATGGTCAGATTTCTGAATGACCTTAGCATGGAAATTAGCCTGTCACTACTCAGCCGCCCTTTGGTTGTAGTGGGTTTTCAAATAAGAAACCAAGGTCAAGAGGCACCGGCAACGACACTGAGCGTGAGATTTTGAATGACACATCTAAATCAAAATAGGAAATAAACACTTTATATGGAGATTGCTAAGAGGTCCTCTGAGGTTGGTGGTGGTCCTTTAAGGTTGTGACCCTTTTTTAGGGCTATAAGTCATGTCTTGGTCAAAGTAATGGCCACCCAATTGGAGCTTCATTTAAGGCTAAGAGGGGCACGATGGATAATGAATGGATTAAATCACTCTTGGAAGCACAACACAAGATTACATTCAATCAGTAAAGACCCTCAAAGATCTTCTGAGAATAATCCAAACATGAGATTACCTGTTTAGCTAATTATTTTTCTGTATTAGTGCCTTCTATGGTGGGTTTAGGCTTTATGTTTTTCCCAAGAAGATGAGATTGGTCGTAAAAGAAGTTTCCACATCAGAGACGACACATAAAGTTGTTGATGAGGACTGTAAACCAATATTGGGTTTCTTAAAAGTCAATATCTTAGACTTGTTTCAGACCCCTGGATTAAAGTAAAGTAAAAACAAAATGGCAATGCAGTCTGACCACCAGGCTGTCAAGTTCCAGTCTGTTTCTTATAGATGATTGTCTAATTTGCCAGCTAATCTTTCTGTAACTTTATTATTTTAGTCAAGTAAGTAATAACACATACTGAGTTGTCTCCAATTAACAGCCTGGTCTCCTAAAAATTACGTTCCCATACAACAAAACAGGGTTGCACATACGAGATAATAGATGACACCAAGGCAAAAACAACCACAACACAAAGCAGACGGACATTTCCGGATTATCAGGGTGGTATTATCACTCTTATACTTAGCATGAGTTTGAGCCTCTCATATATAACCATTATATTGAAGTCACAGAGCAAAGCATCCCATTAAAAATAATAATAATAATGTTTTTAACTTATAAATGTTTTTTTTTAATAAATATTGTGCCATTAATAGAATACTTTATAATATATAACAAAATATATATATTTTTTTTTCATGGTTAGAAAATTCTGGAAGTATCTGTTGCTTTGCCATTTTGAAACAACCTTTCTGGTAGAGTGGGCGGCCCATGTACTAAGGCTGAATTCTTACCATAATGGCTGGGGTTCTAATCTGACCTGCGGCCTTTTGCTACATGTTTCTGCAATGCTTGTTTGTCAGCAGGATTACGGAAAAACTACTGGCCCGATTTACTTGATGGAAGGGTGAAGCTCAGGCCAAGTATAACCAATTTAATTTTGGAGAAGATCAGAATCACAAGGTGGATACATGCATTATTTTTCATTTATGGAAACGGCCTTTTGGGTGGTTTGCGTTCTCTGAGTGCCTTTAAGTCTGTTTAAACAGTGAGAGTTATCTTAACACCTGTAGCATGTTTTGCTATAGGTATCTGTAGTTTCATTGTACACTTATTAATAATGTTTAATAACCTGTTGACCGGTATTTAGTTTGAGATCACCTGTTACATGATTTTTAATTGATGTTGTTGAGACTCTGTCTGTTCTTTGAAACATCTGCTCCCCATCTCTCCTGCTCATTCTCCAATCTGTCCATCTTCAATTTCCACTGTCACTTCTACATTCATTGCCTCCGCCGCTCCATCCCTCCATCTCTGCGCTATTCCTCATTCTTTCCATCTCTTCCCCCCCCCCCACCCTCATTACCCCCCACCTCAGCGCAAGGCTGTCAGAGTTTTAGGGATCCGGTGAGCTGTGAAATCGCACAAATTGCTGTTGCTTTGCGTCTGGCCCAGCAACAGAGGGGGGAGATAGACAGAGAGACAGAGAAAGAGAAAAAGAGAGAGAGATTTTATGCTTCAACACTTCTGAACCTGAATCGCCCCACCACCCTCCCTCGCCCCTTCCTCCTCTTATTCACTCAGACATGGACAAGCACACGCACAGCTGCAAGACTGCATATCTACCCACTACAACCTCCCCCCAGCACACACACACACACACACACACACACAACTTCTTCACCCCCACCATCCCCACCACCTCTGAACATGTGACCGCACCACCGCCCTCGCCACCCTCACAGTAAAGACACCTCCACCACTTTGCTTCAGTGTGCGGGTCACTTCACAGAACAACTCGACGAGAGCCTGCAGCTCTCGAGAGGGATAAAACCCCTTCTCAACCTGAGGAAAACTGTTTCAGCCACCTCTACTAAAAAGAGCAAAGCCCCCCCACCCCCAACACAACACTGTGCCCCCTGGGAACACCCTCTGAGATATGACAAAAAACTGGCAAAAGGTCACAGCAAACATGTTGTAACTGCTTTTGCAGTCTTAATAATTAATGTGTTTTCTGTTCTATTGTTCTACAGAAGCTAACAAGTAGGTGCCACACTTTGTGGATTATTGTATAACTTCCACTGGACTACTGTGTCACTTAATGTATTGTCACATTTCTTACATTTTAAAGCAATGGAAATTTTAAAATGGTAGTCAACATATTTTCTTGCACCAAGGAAGGTTATTGTTTTAGTTCAGTTGGTTTGTATGGTTGTTTGTCAGCTGGCTTATAGAAAACCTACTTGCCCGATTTTCATGACGGTTGGTAGAAGGGTGTAACATAGGTCAAGGAAGAATCCATTACATTTTGCAGCGGATCCGCATCAGGGGGAGGATACGCGCATTATTCTTTCACTTATGGAAACAGCCTTGGCAGAGGCCTGCGCTCTCTGAGTGCCCTTCTAGTTATTTATGTTTTTATTTTTACATTACATTTGTTACATTTGATATTCAAGGTATCACAGCACAGACTGATATGTGCCGGGGAATCCCCAAACACCAACTGGACTTGTCAAGAGGTTTATGTTATGAATTTAACTTTATGGAGAAGACATTACAGCAGAGACATGTGGGGCTCAATAATAAAGAAAAAATAGCAGATTACACTAATACAATTATTTTTTGATAAACTCAGACTGAGAAAAAGTAGCTTTGACTTTGTTGGTCAGTTGAAATATATGTGAATAGAATAGCTAAAGTGTAGCCAAGAACTTTTTGTATTACTCACTAAAGATGAGTCATGTGTTCGGTGTGCTGTTATTGAAAGCACATTTTTGCACTACATTGGGTTCTACAGCTTATTTTATGTGCCAAGTACAGCAAAACTGCAGGTCATCAATAGACATAAATACATATTGAATCACTGGTACAGTGTCAAAAGTGCAGATGCACAGTGCAAAGAAACAAAGAAACTTGTAACTCCACTCTAGAGTACTTGTTTACGAGCAGACATTATCTGGACCCATGAGGCTGTCCAAATACAGAAGTGTTTTCTGCTTCACATGAAGCAAAACTATCTATACTGCCCTCCAGTGGAGCAAGTCATCTACTGTCCACACTGATATGCTCTGCAGTGAAGCCTGACACAACCTTAAAAAGTTAAAAGGTTTGCATGTTATTCTGTATTTTTTCTATATTGCAGAACACTTTTATATACAGATGACATATGAAGATCCATAAAATAAGGATAAACATATATATACATGATCTTATCTCAAGGTTATGTGAATTCAAGATGCAAACTTTTTGATAATTACTACAGATATTTATTTAGAATAATACTCCTTGTGTGGTTACTGGAGTTAAGAGAATACCTTATGCAGTAAATGACAAACTCTGGTAAAAAATCTTTTAAACGCCTTTTTTATATTCAACCCTACATGTAGGTGCACTGGCAGTTAACTAAAAGATGTAAAGTGTAGTATTTCAAATCTGAAAATTGTGATTTATTTTTTATTAGTTTCAGTGATGAATCAAGGACATTTGTCGCCACTTGTAAAATACATTTGAACAATTGACAAAGTGATAGTTGTTAAAGATATATACCTTAAAGTGGCACACACCTAAGCCTATTCAAGGTCAGAAAGAATGAGTTTTGGAGATACTGTGAAGTGAATTTATGACTGCATATGATTCTTCATTTATACAGAGAAATATTTCCCTTCCTTTTTATTGCATGTACACATTCTTGTTATAGTGGCTTCTCAAGCAGCACAACTGGAATGGGTTGGGTTTATTGCCTGGATCAAGAGCATCTTGACTAATTCCCACTACAAAGAAAAGGCAATACATTTGTGCCACCTTTTGGTTTGAATTTAAAGAAGTATACAAATGCCTTTGCTTTAAAAGTAAAAGTCCTGCATTCGTTTTAACTAAAGTAAAATATAGAAGAATTACCCCTAAAAGTAGAACTGTGAATAATATGGTTCATTCCACAGTGTTATTATTAGACGATGATAAGTAAGGACACATTTCTAAATGCAGGTGCAGGTTTTCTGAGTGCCCATTGCACAGATGTGCCTTTAAACCATATGTGTTTTGGTTGCATTGCATTTTTTCTATTCACACTCTAAGCAGGCTACAGGGGTTAATTTGTTGTAACCAGAGAGAAAGGTTAACTTTTAACTACATCCTCTGTATGTGATCAGTTCCTCGATTTCGTCTGAGCAACAAGAGTTTCAGTCAGGAAAACACTGCTTCCTGTGTGATCCGCGCTTAAACTGTAAGTATTTAAGGATATTTACTGCATATACTTTGGCCAAATTTAAAATCATATTTTATCAGTAGAGGAAAGTAACTAAGTAGGCCTACATTTCCGCAAGTACTGCACAATTTTGAGTTACTTTAGGTAGGCTTCCTAATCATTCTACTCCACTACAATTCAGAGGAAGATGCTGTAGCTACTTTTTACTCCACTGCATTTATCTGATAACTTTAGTTAACCGACCTTACAGATTCAGATGAATAGACTAACTACTAAATATATTATGATGTATTATTGCAGATGTGAAATTCACAAGCTAACCTGCAGAAAATAAGGTAAAACATTAGCTCCACCTGCAATAATCCACCTGCCATAGGTCTAATATTTAATGCATCAATAATAATTATAATAACAATAGTGTATACATTATTCTGAAATGGGCCACTTTGCATAATGAGTAAGACTACTTTTACTTTTTGTATTTTAAGTATATTTTGATGCTTATACTTTTGTAATTTTACTCAAGTAAATATTTGAATGTAAGAATTGTTACATAGTATTTCTAAACTGTTATATTGCTACTTTAACTCAAGTGAAACAGCCTATCTGAGTATTTCTTCCACCACTGTATTTTATGAGCTTTTTGCATAAGATATTTCAAATTTCACTGCTTAGCCTATTACACGTATTATCAAAGCATTGTTTAGTTGAACTAACATGAACACACACTGTGTGTTTAGAACTTCTCTGGACTAGTTAGTAAACGTTGCAGGTGAGACTTGGCTTACTTTCACTTTTGATTTGGCTCTTGGTAATGAAAGCCAAATGTCAAAAAGAAATGTTTATAGCTCCCAACATATCCCGTTTGTGCGCTACGCCAACAGTTAGCTAGTTAGCTAGCCGTTATTAGCCAAATAACGGACTGTAAGCTAGCCAACGGTTATTTAAAAATGTCAGTTGAGAACAAACCGTTGATGTCACATCAGTACAGTGCTACACAGGAGGAGGTTGCTGTTTCAAATGCAGTAAAAGTGGCCATAACAATTGTTAAAAGTGAAGGTATTACTATCTCAGACAGTTCATGTGATCCATTTACAATCGAGTCACAAGCAGCTGATTCAGATCAAGAGAGAAGTGTGAAAAGGAAACGAGCAAGACTTCATTACGGAGTTTCCCAGTGAGTACACATGAGTAATACTTTGCGTGATTCAACTGTAAGTTACTGTATATTCCCGTTACTAAATTAGGTGTGTGTTTCAGTCATTAGGGTTCAACACATTTCTTATATTCTCCTGGGGGACGTTTTCTTTTTTAACGCAAAATATAAACGAAGTTAAATTTTGTGACGGGATGCCCCTCTGGTCTATACTTAAGTGTCATTTTCATTTTTGATAAGCACAAGCATCAGCGCGTTGTGGTTTTGAAGCCACATTTTTTACTATTCTCTATTCAGATATTGGTCCATTTAAACTATATTTTAACCAAATATAGGATTCTAGTTATCCGTTTCTTTTGGAGAGGGGTAATTTGGAACCGGTGAAAACCTCCTGAACGATAACACTGAAGGAATCCTAACCATAAGGAGCTGACTGCAATGATGGCAATGGTGCTAAAGACAACAACTCCCAAGATCCCACAGTACTTCATGTGACGAAAGTCCTTCTTTTGTTATTGTTTTTGATTGAGAGACCCCTAGTGGCAGAAACTTAGCCTACATAGTGTGTGTTTAAGGCTTCATTGCTGGTTTGTAATGTGCTTGAACCTGCTGAATAGAGTAATACCACCTCTTTTATCAGAAGTGGAATCATTCACTGCTGACATCCAGTCTTTACAGAAAGGCTGTTGGCCTACTTCCCCCTCACATGAAGACATGGTTCTCTCTTTGTTCTGAAACATCATCCTCTCTGTGTGCCTTGAAACAGGAACACCTCCATCAGTCTCTGCAGAGTGCAAAGACGGCATTTCTGCAATGTCGACAATGCATGAGGGGCAATCGTGATTCAGCAGCATAGATCCCCTATCCGCAGTGAATACAATGGACTCACATGCCAGTAATGTCTGCAGGCCTGTGGTTAAAGAAGAGTGACCTGCCAATGGGACATGTGTGATTGAAGAATTTCAAGAACAAAGGTACCGGTAGATTATCACCCACACAACAATAAGTTCCTTGTTTTCCAGGAGCTGTAACCAAAACATGTCCTTATTTGTAGCTAACAATATGTCCGTCATTATGTGATGCCATTGTGCTTTAATATTGATTTGACTTGTGACGTTGCACACAAGTGACACTGAATGACACGGAGGTAACATTTAGAAAAAATGTGTCCTTGTGTTGCATGATTTCATTATAAGCACATTTTGTGCATTAACCTTCCGAGGACACAACAATGGGGTTTGAGGTCGTTTCATACTATTTCATATACTTTAATTCATTCTCATGGGGAAATATATCCTCTTCATTTGACCCATTCCTAACCAACGGGGGAAAATATCTGGACCTCAAGGTGACATCCTCAATGTGAAGCTGGAGTTGTCAAATGTTTGGCATTTTTGAAAAATGATACAAAGTTACAGACTAAAATTCTGTTGATCAACTAATTGATTATTCGGCTAATTGTTGCAGCTCCGCAGTGCAGCACCTGGAGATCAACACTAGTTTTAAGGCCATTGTCTTACTCAAGACCAATGGCAGTAACAGCTTCACAAAGTATTTATTGTTCAGGTCGTGCTAACCTGGTTCAAAGCACTACAGGGGCTAAGCTTTGTATAATGTTGTGTGATAGAATGGCATTTGGCTTTGACTAATACTGCTGCAATGACTTTAAGTGAGACATGTCTGCACACCTACGTGGTGATTTGAATACCACAGATGCCCACCCATTGTTAAAAAAAAACAACCTGTTATTGCCCAGTAATATAGATTAGATGATATGTTATATACACATAAATCATGATTCTTATGCTTCAACTCCTGGTGGAGAACGTGTACATCTAGCTCAAAATGCTTGGAGTTAATAACATTTAGAGTTCATTTAATTTTGAAAGGTAAACTCTTAGGGGCGCCACAGCTCCACAGAGTATGACTCATTTAGCTTCAAATAAGACACACTGGTGGAAACTACTGAAAACTCCTATAAGGGGTCTTTTGAAAGGTATCAAAAAACATCTCTTGTGTCAGTGTTTAGATTCATCTCAGTACTGAAACATGTATTAATTGTGCTTTGAGTAAATTTTGCGCCAATAGGTGCCTTTGTAATGCAGTAGAACACAATTATTTCTATATTTCTGTAATTTCCTCAACAGAAAATTGATTTATCGCTTCTTTGCTTTAAAACTCTTATTATTATGTGTATTTTCTTTATTTAGGTGACGCACATATGATGACTAAATCATTTTTATAGAAGACAATGTTAGTTTCCTGTTGCCTTTTTTGGTTTTCTGGTTAAATATTGCATATTCATATTAGCAGCAGAGTGGATGTTGTGGGAAAGTCACTACACAGACAGCTCAAAGGGTCTGATACCACATCCTTAAACACGCCATCAATCGTGACGATGCCTTTGCAGTGACAAACCGGAACATTGTTCCATGAAACGTTCTCACACAGACATCAGTGCGTTAGTGACTCTGACTAAACCTTGTTGATAGTTTAAGTGGCAGGATTTTAAATTGACATAAGGTAAGATGGTTGATTCTTTAAATGTATTGAACAGAAAATGTTGTTGAAATGTTTTTGTTTTTAGGGTTGTTTAGCTGGTTTAAGAGATTATTTGTTATTTGTTTAATTAACTTTTAATTCTGACTAATAAACATTGAGACTCTTTTATGAATGTATTTAATTATTACATTTAATACAAATGATTCTGATTATTGTAGACAGATTTTAGAGCGTTGATGATAAGCTAACCTTTGTTCCAATTTAGCAGCAAAACCAACAGGAAGGCTGCATTTTTTTCTTTCAGTGTTTAATGTTCATTTAAAATTTTCTTTACTACAAAAACAGTTTCTAACGAGTATGTCTATATTTACTTTCAGCAGCTGTGTTTCCCTCTTTGTAACCAGCGGCTGATAACAGTGGGTTGTCCCTATGGCTCTTAAACCTCTGTTCGTATTGTTGCTGTGGGCCCTCACTTTGTTTATTCATGGTGGTAAGTAGCCTAATCTAACCAGTTTCTTTTTCTGGTATTGATATGATTTTTTTGTCACATTACTTCATTCAATATGAACTTAGTATTTGTACATTGTTGTGTGTTTGTAATGATGCTGCGTCTTCGGCCGAGTTTTAATTGAAATAGTTTCTTAACTTCAGTGAGATTGCCTTGGTAAACACATCATTTTAAAGGGTTAGACTTTTGTAGAACTTGCATGTTAAATATAGTAAATGCAATAATAACTGGACGCGCTTTTCTTTTGTGCCGCAGTCACGTCTTTGTGCGATGTCGTCTGCTCGACGGACTTCGATGTTTCACTGAACTGTTCCTGCTCAGGATCTGTGCCGACATATTCTGTCCTTATCAAAGTCATGTGCAGGTACGAGCTGTCTAGTGTCGCTGCTAATAAATATGTTGGTGCATTTACAGTACGTGGCTTCATTGTAGCACCACTAGCGTTTATTCTAATGGTAGTCTGGGAGGCAGCTGTTGATTTACCCCTCTGATATATAGGATCCACAAGTTGGGTCATTTTGGATATTGTGCTCTTAGTGATATTAGTGACATTTTGATTGATCCTGTCGTCAGCTGTCATGTACCTTGTCTCTGCAGTGTATTTGTATTTGTGCTCTAAAGAGACATTCATGATGTGAATTGAAGCGTTACTGATTATATCACACTGTTTTTCTGTTGTAGTGATGAAGGACTTGATGTTCATGGCAGCTGTGAAGTCAAACCACCTCAATCCTGGTGCGTAATGTATCCGAAGCAGCTTGATGAAGTTGCAGCCGTTGAAACCATGTGTAATACGACAGCCAGTCAAGAGCTTGATGATCGAGTATTAATGTATGCCAGTGATCCATGGGCACTGAGTGATGTGGGTAAGTTAAACTCATATTAACGGTGTGATATGATATTTCCATATTCATCATTTCAGATAAGAGAATGACACAGAATTTCACAAAAGGTCACAGACAGCCATTACCTCCCTTATGACATGTTTAGTGGCATCACAGTATGTGTGTGAAAGTGGTTAATAAGAAGTTAAATGTTCATTTCTTTTACTACTTCCAGCATGAGAATTATTTCCCATATTTCAGACACTTGTAAAACACTTTCCATCTTGTTGAATACAGCTACCTCTTTAAAACTATCCTCATAAATGACTATTCATTAAACCATTTTTATGGTTTGTTGGAAAGTTCAGAAAATTCAGACATGACAAGAATCATACTGGCTGTTTGGCAGAAAACTCCCACCCACCTGCTTTACCTATCAGATAAAGGCAAAAGCTAAAAATAATGATCAACTGTCACTTGTGGTGTAGAGCATTGTTGGCATACACACATTTTCAATTTCATTATGTCCCCCTGATCCCCCTGGGGCTTGACTTTCACAGTGAAAGCCCTGCCTCCTGTCGATGTTCACGTGACAAACACTGCCGGATTCTACAACGTCACTTGGGACCACGTCAACAAAATAGACACTCTCACATACAGAGTGCGCGTAAGAGAGAGCAAAGACTTGTCAAAGGTAAAATGTGAGCAAAAATAAAACAAACTAAAACAAGAGGCTGTATATTATCATAGATTGTCTCCGCTGACGACCTCCATCAAAAGCTGTTCTGTTTTTTACTCCTTTCTTACAGGATCCAGCTCATTCCATTTTAGTGGGAGTAAAGTACATTCTGTTAGACTGTGAGAAGCTCAAACCACATGTCAACTATACTGTGGATGTTCAGGCCAAAATGTCTCCGAAGAATGTCTATTTGGGTCCATGGAGCGAGTGGAGTTCCACTGTAGAATGGAGGACTAGAGCAACTTCTGCAGAGATTGAAGGTAGAGGAGCGTTGTGCCTTCCAGCCTGGAGCCATTAGATAATCAATATTTGTCTCATGCTAGATCCGACTGTTGAGGCCAGTCTCAGGTGTTATTTTGTTGTGTTTTACGCTTCATACGTGTTTCTGCATCGATCCTTCATTCAGACATTTCAGAAAGTGTGAAGTTTGTCCATCATTTCTGTCAGCACATATTTTATACGTTATGTCTCCTTTAAAGGGATTAATGGACGTTGGTGGTACTTCTCCATGCCTGTCATTCTTGTCCTTCTCGTGTTGCTGGGTTATTCAAAAAAAACGTGAGTACTTTTACCTTTTCTTTCTTTAAGTATGAACATTTTACCCCATTACCTTTTTAAAAGCATGTGTGGCTCCAGTGGGATTTGGGCCTTGAGCCTTGGTGCTGTTGATGCTGAGTTACCAGAGGAACTTTAATAACAGCTTTTCTCTTGGTTAACAATTCTCATTGGTCCACTTTTCCATAGTTTCCAAAAAACAGAATTCTTTATAATGTTAACCACACAATCTCAAAAGCTAAATGTATCTGTTTTCAAACATGTTGTCCTCGGTTTTGGAGAAACTTGTAGCAATTTATATATTTGGACTGAACCAACTACAACATTACAGAAAGATAATAAACAAATTGTGTTAAAGGTAAAACATCCATTTGAATTTACACATAATAGAATCTGCATTCATTGCACAGAAAAAGAATTTAGCAAAGTGAAAGTAAATTTAGTCTTAAGGTCACAACACTTGGTCTTCCAGTAAATGGTTAGCGAAGCATCACACTGCGTTGATCGACACGTTCCTGGCTTCACCTCCCACATATAGAGAAACCACTGCTGCGCTGTAGGTGCAGAAACCCATTGCATCGAAATGGCTAGCAGACATAGGAAGTCATGCATAGCATTAGTGTCAGAGAGCAGAAAACACCTCACTTAGTAAGGGCACAAGAAAAAAAATGTAATCTCATTTGTGGTAGCAGCATAGGCAGTGTGAATATGCTTTGCAGACATCTGTGGTATTTAGATATTCAATACATTCACTCAACAGTTTGGGAGGTACACTGAGCTAAAACTAATCCTTCCTTTATGAAGGTTATAATGTTCAGTTTTTGTTTAAAGTGTTTAAGAGAGATATTGATTTGACTTAAAGGTCATTTTGGAGGCTGCACTTTGTGGTGCTGCTGAATTGTATTGTGTAATACTGAGAGGTGTTTTCCTATATGTTGTCCACTGCTTTTATATCAATGAGGGAGGACAAAATATTAGAAACACCTCTCAATTCAAAAGCACCGTGGACTGCAGTCTCTAAAATGACCATGAATCAACAGCTCTCTAAAACAGCTTCTTTAAAAACATTACACGCCACCATACATACTGAGATATTTACCACAGAGATGATCTCTATCAGGCTAACATTCATCTTTTCAGGACACTTTGATTGACCCCAAAATCCTTTAGTTTTCTTATGAGAAATGTTCACTGACTGGCTTCCTTAAATGTAACATCAACATTGTTTTAGACTGCATTAATTTTAGCTATTTGTGCTTAATAAACTGGCAATCTAATGTTTCTGACATATTGATACAACACTCAAAACAAGGGATGGACCATTGTGGGGTTTTGTAGGGCCGATGCCAAATATTAGTAATCGAGGAGGCCGATAACCGATATTTGCAACAGATATACATTTCCAGTAAAAATGAAAATCAAACACAAAACGTACAAAACAAAGTGTGACTCATATGAATGGGTGAAACGCGGGTTGAATGCACATCGACAGGTCTGCGTCAGGTGATGCGAGCAAATTGTATAATATAAGGGTAGCCTAATCTTTACCTGCAACTGTGCAGACATACCAGTTATAAACAGAATGTATATAGAAAGAGAAAAAAGAAAAGAAGTGCTGTGGGAGGGTCAATAAGTGAGACTACAGAGTGGTGAAGGGGAAAAAACTATTCTGATAATCGTAAAAATGCTGAATATCGGCCGATAATCAGTCGATCCGGCTGAACCAGCTTTGTACTGTGTAATAATAAAGACATTCTGTGCCATCAGCATCACTGGTTCTACTCAGCTGAAAGGAAATCACTAAATCAAAAGTGACACAGAACCGTTGAATTATAGATTTTGTGTTATTTTCTTACTTTGGTTATGTTTTCTGAAATCATTTTATATTTGTTTCAGGTGGTGGCAGAAAAAACTCCAGCGGATTTTACACATCCCCAAGGCGGATGAGTTTTTCAAGCCCCTCGACCTCAACTATGGAGGGAACTTCAAGGTAAGAGAAAGCAAAACAAACTGGGCTTTGTGTGTAATTTCCAAATTACCCAGCAGGTGCTGCCCAAGAGGGGATTTTCAGGACATCTGGACCCCGCTTGATGGGACTTTCCCTTGGCTTCACATTTAGGGCCTTCATGAGGTGGATGACTCAGTGTGCAGGGGCTTCAAGAGGCTTTTCGTTATCTGTCTGTGGGTAGATGTGTGTCTCAAACAGCCCGACCTGTTCCACCCCAGTGGAAAATACCCCTAGTACAGATCTTTGATGTGTCATTGTGTCAGGTTAAAAAAGAAAAGGCCTGTTTTTCACTTGCTAGGAGCACAGAGGGAGAATTATGTGGGTTACCTTTTTTATCTGCTTACTGATGTTTTTATGATTATCTTTTCCATCACCTTTCTATATTTTCCCCTAATGTAAATTATTGTGACACCCATGAATAGACTGATTGTTGTTTTCAGTGAAATACACCTCCACTTCTTCATGTTTGCTAATTTAACATTAAAGTAACCCACAAAATGAGCATTTGTATATAAGTTACTTACTCTGTGGTACTAGAAGTCTTTTAGAAAACTGTGTATTCCTCACATGCCTCCACGCTGAACAAAGAATCAAAAACTGAGAAAAGTCTTGATGAATAGAAGTAAACGGGGGTCGCTTTTAACAACAGCTTTAGCAAAAATGCATTTGTTAGTAATGAGTAATTGGTAATTTTGTCGGTTTTCCTTTAAGGCTGATGGAGAGAAAACTATATTGCTGTAGGACTATGTACAAAATAGTTACATTTCCCTCAGTTACATCACAAAAGAAACCTAGATCATCTTTTTCTGCGTTATATAGTGTATCGGAATAATATCAGTATCAGCAGGAGTGGGCTTTAGATTTTGTCTGGTATCATACTATCTTAATAATTTAATTGAGCTTTTATTGGTCATCTTCTCCCGGTCTTAAAGACCTTATATAAGTATACTTGTACACTTACTACTATACTGAACTTATCAGATCGTTTTAGCTGAGGGAAAAGAACAATAAATACCTGTTTCATCATCATTGCCCTATTATGTAGGATTGCTCTTAGAGTTTAGTTGTGTTTTACTGATACTAATACTTATAGTCACCATTACAATATCATCAAATGATCTGTTGGGGTGTTCTGTCAAGCAAAGTTAAA
This sequence comes from Cottoperca gobio, assembly GCF_900634415.1. Taxonomy (NCBI): domain Eukaryota; kingdom Metazoa; phylum Chordata; class Actinopteri; order Perciformes; family Bovichtidae; genus Cottoperca; species Cottoperca gobio. The sequence goes on along the minus strand of NC_041370.1, from coordinate 7,117,157 downwards.
TATTGTAATTCTGTTTGATTCTGAGATCTGTGTGCAGTTACAAACATGGGTCAGCAGAATGCGCTACTGCAGCAAATACTGAAGTACAAATGAGAAAAAGAAACAGTTCTTCTTTATTAAGCACTGCTTTCCTGTTTTTACTTTGCTAAATGTGCTTAACTGGGCTACATGAGGAACATTTTGTGCTATAATTAAATTAAATTCAAAATACTTTGTCCATCTTGGGGCCAGGTAACAATCATAAAAACACACAAACATATAATTCAAAGTATGCTTATGGAACAACGTATGATATAATGAGGTACTGTCTGTGGCACAAAGTCACATTATATTTATATTGTATATATATTGTATATATATATTTATATATTTATTTTTACCTTTTTCTGAAGTCCTGAGGCGAAAATAAAACTTGTTTCTACTTGTTTAAAATGCAAGCGATATAAAACACATTGCTAATGACATTACTTTATAGAAGGCATTGAGGACACTGCAAACTAAATGTGTGCAGTGTGTAGTGCTGTGTGACAGGCGTGAAGTTCTTCGAATACATTTTATCTGCTGTATTTATACTTCATATCACATCTTCAAGATCCCCGTCACAAAACTGAACCAGCTCTTTTAGAAATCTTTGTTCGAGTTTAACTGCGCTCTCTTACCTTTGAGGTACAGACTGCGTACGCTGTAGTCATGCTGATGAGCTCTGTACCTCAGGATGTGGTGGCCTTTGCATAAGAAAACTGATTGATGCTTATCTGGCCATCACCTTGCTGAATGGAGGCTATATGTGGTTGCAGAAGGTTTACATTTCAGTACAATTCATATGTTGATGTAAAGACAAGTCTCATTGAAACCCATCAAATTCAAAAACACATTTATACGTACAGTATTACTTCTTAATTGAACGCAAAACATAAAAATTGTTTAGGTGCCATACACATTTGAAACAGCCAATCGCTGTCTAAAAGGCAAACATTGACACAACTCGACAGGGAAACAATCTTATCACAACACCGGCAAAGAAACCTGAAACGCAGAGCTGACTTTTTAGTACAGAGAGTAAGAGTTTTCATTAGCATAGTTCATTTTTTACTGCAAACGTGGTAGAGTGTTAGGGTTAGAGTTTTTGGATGTAGGATCCTGGAGCTTCCTTCCATATCAACCAAAGAATCCCACTAGATATTACAGCATTTCTCAATGAGGGAGAAAGAGTCGATGCACTTTCAGAACCTTTTCTGATTTTTATTTGACTTTTTACGAGTGGAAGCCCATGTTAAACTAAATAATAATCATAGCAGAGAAGCTTTACATACGTTAAACCGTGTCTGTAGGGATAATTTCAAGACTAAAGCAGGGGGAAACAGCTAGCCTGTCCGAAGGCTAAAGAAAATCGGCCTCTCTGCACCTCTGAATCTCACTAATCACCACATTCTATCTGACTTGGTAATCTACACTTAAACCAAAGTGTAAAAATTACAAGTTGTGGTTTTACCACGTGTGAGTTGCGTGCTATAACTAATGCTTGATCAGCCATAGAGCGAGGATAACAGTTCCTCCCTGTGTCCTGTCTTTATGCTAAGTTAATGCTGGCTCCAGCTTCATATTTTCTGCACAGATATGAGAGTGGTTTCTATCGTCTCATCGAACTCTCTGCCACAAAGCAAACAAGCAACTATTCCTATAAACATGTATTGGCCAGTGTTGACATTTATTCAGCCCAATATTCCAAATTAATGTTCTTCTTAATTTTTTATCTGTTGCAGGAGTGGGTGAAGCCTGTATTCAGCGAATGCGATTACGTAAGGATCAACTCACATGCTCAGATAATAAGTGAGAAGCAGCACGAAGTCCTTCAATGGAACAACGAGAAACAAAGTTACAGCGAAGACAACGAGATGAAACAAGGTGGTGATTTCCTCCTGCAGCCTCACAGCAACTCTCTGCTGTTCTTCCAGGACGGTGGCAGTTCACAGGGCACTGGACACTCCGCCGGACACGTCTCCATCCATACTGTCACCCTGTCTGGAGAAGAAGAGTTTGAGCAGGAAGTCATGTCACAGAGATCTGTAAACAGCTTCAGAAGTTTCCAAGGTGGAGAAAACTATGCTTCATTTGTGGAGGACAACAGAGAACACGCAGGCTACGATTTAGAGGAACCTTTTAGGCAAAGTGGGATATTACCACAACATGAAAACCAAATTTCTAACAACTTATCGGTGGAAAATATAAACTTTCAGCCACGTGCCCCGCTTAACGAACCAGAAAGGGTATCACTCGCCTCGTTCGCCTCAAACGAGCCGTCAGAAGACGGCTATCCTCACGTGGACTTTGATACTATAGACAGTGGTTTTGGAGAGTGCGGCAGCCCTGGAGCCTCAGACTTAAAAATAACTGAGCAGATGGACTCCAATTTATTTCATGAGCACAAAAGCTCCAATTCTAACTATGTCAAGCAGTGGATGACATGTAGCTCTAACGAAGAAGACTCCAGCAACTCCACGAACGAACTCCACGAAACACAGTGATCTTTGCTTCTGATGTACTGCCACAATCACAGTTGTTATTGCTGTGGGACACGTATTTAAAAGATAGACATTATTGTTGACATTTTAAGAAGATATACTTTGATTAGAAGTAAATTGGCAGTATCTGCTTAGCATATCATTCTGTATATCCTGTTCATCTTGAAATGTTTTAGTTCTTGCATTTTGTGCTATGTATATAGTCCGGGTTCTTTTTTTCTCAAACATGTGTTATTGTGTTTTTCGCTTTTAAAATGACAGTTCAAAGAGACGGGAGATTTGGTTGGAGAGAGAAGAATGACATGTATGGAGACATATCAATTATATTTTTCAGTGTAGAATAAAATTTAGATCTGTCCATCAATTGTTTATTGATCATTTAAAGACAGACAAGGGAAATGGGATTAAAATTCCCCAATACAATGATCTTTTTTCTTTTTTAATGCATCATTTGAATGCTAATTTAATTCATCAAGTATCAATTTATTAATAGATCATAATAAAGCACTGAGAAAGTGAATAATTATTTTCCAACACTCCAGACTCCGTAGATGCCTATCGCTTTGATTTATACTGCTGGAGGATGTTTTTTGTCACTTTTTATCGCACAGCTTCATATTCTCATACTGTCACACCAGCATACATGCTGCCTTATCAAGATGTCTGATAATGTCTGCTTCTCTCGCACATGTATTTTCTCAGTAACCACTGTAACCATCCGTCCTGTTTTTTTGCAAAGTCAGTTAAAAAAGAGCAAACTTAGAGCAAATATGTATTATCTGTTATTTCTCTGGCCTTGACCACATCCATCAGAAGGAAATCCAGAATGAAAAGCTTTGACAATATATTGTTTCATGTTATGAAGACAATGTATATAGTTACTGCACATACACTATGGAAGTGCAGTATTTCTACTGGGGGAAAGTTCACATTAAAAATGACAAAATGAATATGCTATGCTAATATATTTTGCTTTTCTGAGCCCATGTTGCTTATTTTTCCGATTCTAGGCCACATACGACATAACTTTAGGATATCTAAGATTTCAAAGCTAAGCATTTCCCAGGTTCTGATGAAAATCTAACTGATAATATCTAACAGTGTAAGAAGATATTTCCTACTGAAAGACCACCTAATGGTTGGTGTTATGGGAGGGGGAAGTGAGGCTCATTTACTTTCCAAGTCCAGAGTTTCCCTGACAGCTTATGGTCTCAGAGTGTTGATTGTTGTTGAAATACAAGTTTGTTTCTTTACCCTACACCAATCTTTCTGTTACTGTCTATACCTTTCACAACCGGTGTTTGACCTTTTCATTAAAATGATATTCACATTGAGTGTACTCTGTAAATACAGTGACTATGCAGACAAGGCAAATATTAACTAACTGTCAGAGGTAAGAAAACAATTCTGGACAGGTTTATCCATCCATCCATCCATCGTCTACCGCTTATCCGGGATCGGGTCGCGGGGGCAGCAGCTCCAGTAATGAACCCCAATCTTCCCTTCTCCGGGCCACATCTTCCAGCTCCGACTGGGGGATCCTGAGGCGTTCCCAGGCCAGTGAGGAGATACAATCTCTCCACCGAGTCCTGGGTCTTCCCCGGGGTATCCTCCCAGCTGGACGTGCCTGGAACACCTCCCTAGGGAGGCGCCGAGGTGGCATCCTTACTAGATGCCCGAACCACCTCAACTGGCTCCTTTCAACGTAAAGGAGCAGCGGCTCTACTCCGAGTCTCTCACGGATGGCTGAGCTTCTCACCCTATCTCTAAGGGAGACGCCAGCCACCCGTCTGAGAAAACCTATTTCGGATGCTTGTACCCGTGATCTCATTCTTTCGGTCATGACCCAGCCTTCATGACCTTCTGGCTCAGCTCTCTTTTCGTCACAACGGTGCGGTAAAGTGACTGTAGTACCGCCCCCGCTTCTCCGATTCTCCGGCCAATCTCTCGCTCCATCGTCCCCTCACTTGCGAACAAGACCCCGAGATACTTGAACTCCTTCACTTGGGGTAAAGGCTCATTCCCTACCCGGAGTAGGCAATCCACCGGTTTCCTGCTGAGAGCCATGGCCTCAGATTTTGAGGTGCTGATCCTCATCCCAACCGCTTCACACTCGGCTGCGAACCGATCCAGTGACTGTTGAAGGTCACAGACTGATGATGCCATAAGGACCACATCATCTGCAAAGAGCAGCGATGAGATCCTCAGGTCACCGAACTGCAACCCCTCTCCTCCACGACTACGCCTCGATATCCTATCCATGAAAATCACAAACAGGATTGGTGATAAAGCGCAGCCCTGGCGGAGGCCAACATTCACTGGGAACGAGTCCGACTTACTGCCGAGTATCCGGACACAACTCTCGCTTTGGGCGTACAGGGATTGGATGGCCCTCAGAAGTGACCCCCCTCACCCCATACTCCCGCAGCACCTCGCACAGTATCACCCGGGGGACCCGGTCATACGCCTTCTCCAGATCCACAAAACACATGTAGACCGGTTGGGCATACTCCTAGGCCCCCCTCCAGGATCCTTGCGAGAGTGAAGAGTTGGTCCGTTGTTCCACGACCAGGACGGAATCCGCATTGTTCCTCTTCAATCAGAGGTTCAACTACCGGCCGAACCCTCCTTTCCAGTACCTTGGAATAGACTTTACCAGGGAGGCTGAGAAGTGTGATACCCTTGTAGTTGGCACACACTCTTTGGTCCCCCTTTTTAAATCGGGGAACCACCACCCCGGTCTGCCAACCCCTAGGCACTATCCCAGACTTCCACGCAATGTTAATGAGGCGTGTCAACCAAGACAGCCCCTCAACACCCAAAGCCTTCAGTATTTCTGGACGGATCTCAACCCCGGCGGCTTTGCCACTATGGAGTTGTTTGACTACCTCAGTGACTTCCATCAGGGAAATTGACGATGATCCCCCATCAGCTTCCAGCTCTGCCTCGGCGTGTTAGTCGGATTCAGGAGTTCCTCAAAGTGCTCCTTCCACCGGCCGATAACCTTCTCAGTCAAAGTCAGCAGGGTCCCATCCTTGCTGTACACAGCTTGGATGGTTCCTCGCTTCCCCCTCCTGAGGTGCCGGATGGTTTTCCAAAAGCACCTTGGTGCCGACCGAAAGTCCTTCTCCATAGCTTCTCCGAACTTCTCCTACACCCGCTGCTTTGCCTCTGACACGGCAGAGGCTGCCGCCCTTCTAGTCCTTCAGTACACTGCAACTGTTTCCGGAGTCCTCCCGGATAACATAACCCGGAAGGACTCCTTCTTCAGTCGGTCGGCTTCCCTGACCACCGGGGTCCACCACGGTGTTCGAGGGTTACCGCCCCTTGAGGCACCTAAGACCTTGAGACCACAGCTCATCACCGCAGCTTCAGCAATAGAGGTTTTGAACATTGCCCACTCAGGTTCAATGCCCCCAACCTCCACAGGGATGTCTGAAAAGCTATGGCCTGGATGTAGGAAGATCCATTCACAGCCCGTTAGGACTCAGCACCAGTGTCTTGAAGCAGATTCGGGCAGCCACTGGTAACCAGTCTGGTGTCAATGTCCTTGAAGTTTATTCCATTTACAGTATGTTGCGTCAAATTAGTGGAAAGCAGTCTACCCAAGTATTCGAGCGAGACGTAACTAGAGTGTAGAATATAGAGTTATATTAATGAAGATAGCATGAAGTCAAATGCTCCATTAATCCCAGCTGTAATTATCTCAGCCTTATCCTTGTTAAGCTGGAGAAAGTTAAAAGACATCCAACAAGAATCAGTATGGTTGACATGGAGATATAATTGTGTATCATTTGTGTAAAAATCTAACTATATATTGTCTACTAATTATCTGACCAATGGGATACATGTACATACATTGAGAAAGGAATAGGGCCCAGAATCAACCCTTGAGGTGCTCCGCAAGAAAGTTTGTAGTTTAGGAAATGAAGTTATCAAGTTCAATGTACTGTATGTACTTATATGTCTATGTGTACATGAACATACAGTATCTATATTGCATGATGATGTATATATGTGATATACAGTATATGATTATACTGTCAAGTGTGTTCTTTGCACAGTTATGTAGCTCCAGTGGTTATTGTGCAGAGAGCATGGCTTTTTCTTTATTTCCTCTGCTTTCTCTTTCTTTAAGGTGTAAATGTTGAGTTGGGTTTTTATGCTGAAGTATTATTTTTGGGATGTTTATTTTGTTCTTCCATCTCTCTGTGTTGTCAGTATACGGAGGTGACAAAATAAATTAATGGAGAAGTGTATACAGATGCTTCCAAAAAAGGAGTTGGTGCTCACTGAGTTGCTTGGAGTATGAAAAAATTATATGAATCATATGCACTACACAAAAAACAAATGAGGAAATAAGAAGAGGGCGGCTGGCTCTCTTGGGCTTGATCACACGTTGATTCATCAAAACCTTCAATTACAACATAACCATGATTAAAATCCAGTACAACAAAAACATTTGAAACCATAGTGACATGAAAGGACCCCCATTTAAAGTTGTATTAATCACAGGTGGCAATGCTACAAAACATGTTTCACTGCCACTTTGATGTGTCCAAAAAACCACCGAAAAGGTTTGAAAAAAACTGTGACGTAAAAAATGGTTTGACTTCCTGTGATGCAACCAGTGATAAGGTAAACCTCTGTTCCATCTCTCATTCACTGTCTGAGACATCATCAGGACAGCAGCTGAGGTAATGGCACTTTCCCATTCACTACATATCATAGAGCACATGGCAACTGTTTAATTTCTTGTCATTTTTTAAATAATGTAAACTTGAGGGATATTATATTTGGGAACTTGATATATTTGTATCACATGTATGTACTGAAAGATTCCTTCCTGTGGATGTTGGTTTGGACTGGAATGATAAATGGTTTGTTTCACTGATACTGATAAAACATTCAAGAAAGAGAGTATAAGAAGAAATGTTGTATTCATATCCACAGTGTGATACTCTCATCCATGGAGACATGAAGTGTCTGCAGCTCCTGTTCCTGTGTTGGTGCTGCGACATCCTTGCAGTGACCAGCTGCATCAGAGGTACAGCTCACTTGTCTGGACACACCGATGTTTTCCTCTGAACTTATTATGTGCAAAATGCTTTATTAAGGCAGCTTCTGGCATAGCTCATCTTGTGGCGAGTATTCACATGATCAAATTCTCTCCTTGGTGTGATTAAATGCGCCCACATAACTTGGTCCAGTCATAAACACAGTAGGAGGTTTAAGGGAAATGTTAAACTACAGAAATGTCAAGTAATCCATTTCATCTCATTATAATGTTATCTGTCTATCATGTGTGACTAATATTGAAAGTCACTACATTTACTCAAGTACTGTGCTTACGTACTTCCAGCTGGAGTTGCTGGTGACTTATGACTTATTTTACATTAAAACTAGGATACGTTTATAAACTATTATACATTGTTAACGATTCAACCAGAGGCTCCATCTGCGTGAGTTGTTAGCAGTTCCACTAAAGACACATTTATCCTCTAAACTTCTAACATTCATGTAAAATAACTGTTCCCGGCCCAAAGACGTAAAATCATCCAATGTTTAATAGAAATCTTTTTTGGGTAGCACTATTTATTTATTTTGTTCTGTCCCTTTAACCTTTTTACTCAGATTTAACTTGTGCTTGGAAACTACTGGATTAAACTACCTAACTGTCCACCAGCTACAGCAGTAACATTATACTTACGCACTGATGCAATTTGTCTTAACAAGAGAACAACAATAGTAAAGCCACAAATGGTAAAACAGATTATAGGTTGTACCCATAAAATAGTCATAAAAGCATAAAACAAATGGTCAAAATAAGATCAAATCCAACAGAAGAACACCATATATAATAATAATAATAATAATAATAATAATAATAATAATAATAATAATAATAATAATAATAATAATAATAATAAAAATAAAACTTTATTTGTATAACACCTTTCATACAAGCCCAAGGTGCTTCACAGCAAAACATAAAAATTAGTATAAAGTTAGACAGAATAAGAGCATTTTTAATAATAAAACACTCACTTTTCACACTCACAAGTAAAAGATGTGAATGAATCAATGTGTTATGTCGCTGCGTTGCACACGTGTATGTGACAGCATCTGATATCATGAATTGTGTCAAAATGTACATGACAATAATTATTTCTTCCCACTTTCATACTGTAGTTGATGGATATTCATGTGTGAGTGCATATTGGAACACAATTAGTTGTGTCTTCAACATCACCGGTGATCCTGTGGGAAGTTCTAACACCACCACAAGTTCTTACAGCCTGAAAATCAATGATATATGGGGGTAATTACACTTCTTGCAGAATAATACGAATGCATGAAAATGTTACATTCGTCTTACAGACGCATGTAGTGTAGATGTTTGTGCCACACAAACACATAATAATGCTCTGTTGTTGTTCTTTGAATCTTTAGAGAGGTTGAGATTCCCTCCTGTCCACTTGTGGGGATGAATCACACTTACAGCTGTGTCTGTAAAGTTACGACAGACTCAGATGATCTTCAGGATTCTGATGAATATGACATATACCTTTGTCATGAATCCGGCTGTCAACTTGTAAATGGGAGTTTTGTACCATCACAGAAAAGTAAGTATGAGTTAACTGTAATGAATAACTGTCTGAGGGATATACATGTGTGTTGTTGTCTTATATGTATGCATGTATGAAGTTTGTGTCTGCATAATATTGTACTCATAACATTACACAACATTTCAAGAAATTAGGATATTTCCAAAGTACAGTACCTTTAATAGGGAGAGATACTGAACAACACACTTTAGTTTATGCCTTTGCAAAATGTGCTGTATGAATTTGAAAGATATTCATGTGTAGATATGCTTTGATAAATGTGTTTGTGATCAGTTCAGCCGACACCCCCGCATCAAGCTGAGGTCCAAGAAACACCAGAGACCGTCAACATCACGTGGAGAAGTGGGTATGAAGCTCATCGGTACCTCAACAGTATCCTTGAATTCGAACTCTTACTTCACACACCTCAAAGCACTGAGAGCAAAGTAAGACCCACGGTCATCAATAGCCATACTTAGAGACATGTTTTGCTATTATGAGATCTAACAAAGAATAATTTGTTTCAATCTTACCACAGACTCTTCATGCTAATTCACGCACAAGGTCTTCATCGTTACCAAGGTCACAACTTAAACCAGGTGCTACATATTGCATCAAAGTGAGATCTAAACCTAATCATCGTGAATACGAAGGAACTTGGAGTCAATGGAGTCCATCGACATGCTGGGAAAATGAAGCAGGAGAAGGTAAAAGTAATAATAATAATAATGCATTTTATTTAGAGTACAAAGGTTTAGCGGCACTGACTGCCAATGATGTATGTACATGTACTAATCTTTCTATTCATGGTCTTGCACTGTGTGTGAGCTTTTGTTGCCTGTGAATGATTTGTGTCTCGGTGTCATCAAGAACAAGTGTTTTATATTGTATGAATAACTCAAAGATCTTTACCACCATCTTTGTAGAATAATGCTAAATAATTCATCAGCCATATACCTACTGTCATCTATGTAGTATGACTCACTAATTATGTTTTATTTCCTAAAACTTTATCAGATCAAGATAATACATTAGTCATCTTGTTCAAATCTCTGGGCCCAGTGTGTTTGGCTGTCGGAGTCATGCTGTTTGTATTCTACAATCCCGCTGCAAGGTAACTCATCTGCACTTTGAAATGTTGGTGAAAGGAAAGATTTAAGATCATCATAATCGACGTAATCTGCTCTGGACAATGGTGGCGTGCCTTAAACGTAAAATGGGATTTGATCAATCTGTTCTTTCGTGATTTGTACGACAGAATGAAGATAAAGACTCTGTCCCACACACCATCGCCGGCCCCTTTCTTCCAACCTCTATTTCAACAACATGGCGGCAATCTCCAGGTGAGGTGGTAATGCAGTGTCCTCTCGTTCATTCTGTCTTATTGTCTTATTTTAGGAAACTGAGTCAACTCTGCTGTTCTGCAGTTTTAATGACAACATTAACAACAGTTACTACTTTAGCTATAAAGTGTAGTCCAGAAGTCTGTTGTTTCCATTTCAACTTTACTACAGTGGAAGTATCCCTGCACAACAATGATCAGAAATACACAAAGACAACAATGATGCAATGTGCAAAAGAAAAACACATTAGAATTTCTGAAATGAACTATCGAACTAATTACTGTCTTAGTCAAGAATATATACTCCCAGGACGGACAGACGTGCAATAGATGTCGTGTGTACAGGATAAACAACATAGTACAAATACAACATTTGACAGAAATTATGTTGTGTTGAAAAAAGAGAAAGTTTGGATGAATCCAGGATAATGTCAAAAAGGCTTCCCGGTGTCCAGCAGGACCAGGGCAGCAGGCGCAGCAGGCGATTGCTGATCCTGACGTAAACTTTATCAGTGGCAACCTGCCACATGAGAGACAGAAACTCTGGGGATAATACCCCGGATGCTGTGTTAGTAACATACATTTACATAAATGCATACAGATAGAGAGGGAGAAGAGAGGGAGGGGAGGAGAGAGGAAGAGAAGGAAGAGAGCAGGGAGGTGTCCCCCGGCAGTCTAAGCCTATAGCAGCATAACTAGGGACTGATGCAAGGCAAACCTGAGCCAGCCCTAACTATAAGCTTTATCAAAAAGGAAAGTATTTTGCCTGCTCTTAAATGTGGAGAGGGTGTCTGCCTCCCGAACACAAACTAGAAGCTGGTTCCACTGGAGAGGAGCTTGATAGCTGAAGGCTCTGGCTCCCATTGTACTCTTAGAGACTCTAGGAACCACAAGTAACCCTGCAGTCTGGGAGCGCAATGCTCTAGTAATAACAGCATGTAATAAAAAATGTGTAATAACAGCATGGTACAGTACCATGCTGACAATGACAATGCTAACATGCGATACTAAGCAGTTATATTATTTACCATGTTCACTATATTAGTTTATTGTGTTAACATGCTAACATGTGCTAATTAGCACTAAACACAATGTCAAACACATGTCATTCGTTTTGCAGGTTTTTCTTCACAAACCGAAGTTTTTGACCAGGATGAAAAGTCAATGAATGTTTAGGATTCATCCTGAAGCATGAATATGTGTACTAAATATCATGGCAATCCATCCAATAGATGCTGAGATATTTTAGTCGGGGCCAAAGTGGTTAACCAACCGACTCACTGACAGACCAACAGTGCCATCTGGCTAAAAAAAATCAGCTGAAATGATTCAACGTATAGTTGTAATTCATTTTAACATAAGATGTGTGTATGTTGCGTGTAACATGTGCTACAGTGAGAATAAGCCATGTATCTCCATTTATCTGAATTTGCAGGAATGGCTTTCACCTAAAGGCACATTTGTGTTAGCATACAACACTGAGGAGATCTTGATCACCGATGCTGTGATTGTTGTGCCGAAACCCAGTACAAAGGAACCAGAGGAGAATCCAGACTTCCACAACCCTACAGCACAACTGACCTTTACTCAGTGTCAAACCTCCTATGTTGCTTTACCCGGGACACATGAGGCCTCCCCGCCTTTAACTATGGTCTGTCCAGGGGACACAGCTTACACTCAGCTCCCTTGTTCTGTCTGGGGGGTTGGCATTGGAGAGGTAGAAGTTGCTGCTGCCTCTCCACCTGAAGATGTATTCAACTTCAGCCGTGCATACTCTGGCTGCAGCTATGATGATCTGACCCAAAGCCCAGAAGGCAGTTTACCAAAAAGTCCTGCTGATGACAGTCCACCACCATGTTACTGTAATGATTACTGCATTCTTAACAAAACAGCAGAAGGCTTTGCTCCTGTTTTACTGTCCAAATTAAGCAGCCTAAATGTTCCATCTGATTCTCTGAAAGAGGATGAGAGCTAAAAATAAGAAATGATCCTGTCCGTTGGTTTGGAGAAACTGAAATGAACTGATTACAATGGCTGTATATTGCATTGCAGGACATGGCCATAATCAGACTTGATGCTTGCATGCTCACTTACACACTTACTATATGTTGTGTTCCAGAGAGCACTTTTTATTTAGCAGGTTTTGTGTGTTTTTATGGCTTGAATTTCCTGTAACATCTAAGAACTATTTGAATTTTATAGTGTTATACTTTTGTTTTTAACATTAATTGTCTACAGGCAACATTTCATTGTACCAGTAGTGATAATAATAGTATCTCTTATCTTATTTGAATGTACCTAATTATCTCTCTTTTTATGTCGCAAACCTTAACACTGTTTCTGCCTTCACTACACTTGACGCATTTGCAATACTGACTGCAGAAAGTAATATGAATGTGCGTGATTTTTACAGCTGCTTTATACAGTAAATGCATTTGCTAATGCATAACCGAACATTTTTAATTTGCTTGTGTTTGTACTTTGCCTTCATCTTTTAATGAAGATAAAAGTATTGCCTGGATGAGGCCAGTTGGCACTGGCAGTTACTGTTACCAATTAATCCCATCTATTTGGTTTATTTCTTATTCTTTTTTTCTACAGTACATGTAGTAGGAAATAGTAAAAGTATCAAAGAGATTATATATCTACAAATAAAAATGGTGCACTTTCTCAAATCATACTACCGTACATTGTTTTAAAATTGTATACAATCAATCAATTAAGTCAGTGAGATGAGTCAATATTTTAAATATTTTATGGTCATTCAATCACAATAGGGCCTGTAATGTCAGTGTAAGCAGTCATATGAGCCACCAGGTGGCGCTGTGGCCGCAGAGTCCACACTGACTGACTGCGTTTTTGCCGAAGAAGTGCACGAAACAGGAAGCAAACATCTCAGATTCAACGTTAGTAAAGACACGACTGTTTTGTTTGCGCTTGTTATACATCACGTGAAAGCCTTGGATTTGTGTTTTAAATGTCGCTGTATTGCTTTTAGGGACCGTGTGTGCGCGGTGTCTCAGTTAGCCGCAGCGTCTGATAGCTTCGTAGCTAGCTTAGTCTGACACTCTCCACATAGCTTTGCTAACATCAAACCTGGATTGATTTTAAAGATGAATTTGGTCAAAAACAAAACGTTGCACCCGCAACTGCACGACGAAGAAGCTCTTGTTGTGGAAAACGCCATCCGGCTGGCGGTAGACTCGATAATAAACGTGCTGTATGGTGTCAACAGCGCCAGGTCTCGTGAGTACCAGAGGATGGTGGCCGACAGGGACAAAGAGATCCTGCGGCTCGAGGACAGGGTGACAGAGATAGAGCACGAGCTGCAGGTGCTGCGCCGACATAGATGCACCTGCGGACTTTTTGGTAAAGAGCACAGCCTCGTGGGATCACAGACCTGCGGTGAGCCACAGATGGGAGAGCAGAGCGGGTTTGAACAAAGCTGCATCCACACTGAGATGACAGCAGAGCAGCAGGAGTCTGAAATGAGCATCTCTTGTAAGTAAACAGGAGTTTATAGAATATTAAAGCAATAAAACACCCTCTCTAGCTTAATAAATATAAGAAGACGTAGGGGAAGGAAGAGTTTACTTCCTCACTGGTTGAGGTACCACAGACGTTTTTGCTGTTTGTGGTAAAAATCAATCAATGTTCTTCCTTTTTAAATTGTTGTTGTTTTCTTCTGTCGTTACTAATCCCATTTGTAGACAAGTATTGAAGTGGTAACACTCAGGTTTGCCACATACTCAGCTTGCACATGTAAGTGGTGCACATAAGGTGGTACTAAAGAGAACTTGACCATACAGGTATGAAACTAAATAATAAAAAAACAAACCTGAACAAATCCTTTATGTTTCCAACAGTATGTTATCTAACATGGTGCTTGGGGTCAATGACATCAGAGAGGTTTACCTTACTGTCAGACCTCGAACAAACTCCAAAAGTCTATTTGGATTGCTGATAACAGAAATCCAAATAGACTTTTGGGATTTGGGAAATGTCAAATTTATATACCTAATCCTAAGTGTTTTACAATTGACTTTGTACAAAATATAAGAAAAGTAAAACATAACTTGAGTAAACATCACTGCGTTATTTTTATTTTACACTTTATTCCACAAAATGAAGTCCATTTAAAATGCTGATACTACTCTGGGACTATTTGTATATTTATTTATTGGCTGGGGGTTATAAAAGTTAGCCATCAGATCAACCATTTATCTGTGTGGAGTCATTTATCTAAGAGCATGTGTTTTAAATTCTTGTTTATTGGGCTCCTCATTAGTTGTTCCCTTGACAATATAGTTAATTTAGTCTTATTCAACAATGGTTTCACTTAAATTTCTTATCATAAACAATAACGTTTACATAAAAATGTAACTGCTTTATATCATGTGCCATGCAGAAAAGAACAATAACAATCACAGTTTATCTAAAACATCCATATTGCAATGATCATGTTATTTATCTTTTGTTGTAGACTGTTGAGATATAAAGCACGGCAACCCTGCCCAGTAAGATATGGCTCTACTGTTTTGCTTCATAGCAAAGGTCTTTGGATGTGGTAGCATTATCAGACCCCTCCTCACCTGCCTTATTTAATAAGTGTTTTGCTCCAGATAATAATATTTTAAAATACAAACAATATGGCTGTTTTTCTCCGCAGTGGGCCTTTTTGCAAGACCCCCCTCACACGTCTCCTCCCAAAGCCACGAGTCGGTTCTTCCATCATCCCCCAGCAGAATGGTTCTGGACCAGTCCTGCGCCTCCCACTGCTCCGAGTCCTCAGGGGTATCCGAGGCAGCCAGGAATCTGCCTACATCTCCCAGCAGCCTTGTCATCAAAGAGGAGCCGTGTGATATCGACACAGTTTTAATCAAGTGGGAAATGAGTGAAGAGAGATTCATGGAGCATCAGGAGAACACAGGCAGTCCATTTCAGGACGATGCAAGCCCCAGTGTTAAAAGTAGAGTACCCTACCTTTTAATTCCTGTTACACATGATTACACTGATTATGCAAAGTTGTGTCTCAATTTAAGCTTGTTCTATGCATGGATGTATAAAGAGAACTGTATAGAGTATTGGAGCAGGGCCCTGTTCATTCATAAGAAAGTTGCTCAGTTGTAATTTCACGGTTTGGCCACTACGAAGATTTGCTTTCTGGTGCTATGTTGCACAAATGGCATGTTTTGTAACACCATGGCAGGCTATCAAACCTCAAAACTCACGTATCGAAGATTTGGCATCAACATATTTACTTTACTAATATTCACATTACTTACTCTTTAATCTTTCCTGATTTTAAATCAGCATTTTAAAGTATTCAATTATTATTAAATAGGGAAAGACTTGAGTGGCTGCCTTGTGCTGAGACAAAACTGATCACTATTGCATTTGAGAACTTTGGCTTATTTTGTTTAACAAAAAAACAACAAAGTGGCCTATCAAAATGTTTTATTGTTTTGGAACATTTTCAAACAATCCCCAGCTCTGTATGATGTCACTGCCAGTGGGGTTGTATGACTAAGAAAATGTCCATGCCTTCGATCCCTTTAGACAAAATGGAGAACAGAGAGAGAAGAAAGTTCAGGGAGGATCCTCTCGCAGATTCAGACGGACATTGCGATCCTTATGAAGAAGACCTGAGGTGAGTTATTTCATACAAATTAGCCGGAGTATGCCTGATGTCAACAGTTGCCTCATTTGGGTTTCTACCTCTTTAAGAGGAAATCCACCCCAAATACCTGCACTTGTGTTTTCTGTGGATAATTAACTAAATGTAGACAAATGTGAAAATGTTTCAACTGTATGAAATGATGATATATAGGATTTCAGGGCTTCCGTAAAAAATGGCAAATGAGATTTTTCACAGACCTCCTTTTTAGGTATCGAATGACAAACCCAATTAAAAAAACAAACCATTGACCTCGAGACGAGAGAACCGGAAGTGTCAATGCTAACTAATTTCTGAGTGTTAGGACTCATTCCTGCACAACTCTATTTGGACAAATCTGACATGATACATGGCTTGATGGTTGAACCACACTTGGGGACCTGCTTTACTTACGCGCAACAGCATGTGTTGAAAAGGCTGTTTGAATATGTTATCAGTTTACAACTATCTGATTTGTTATAGCAGGTAGTGGTGATGTTTACTACAACTGCAGACTAACCTTCTGAAAAACACAAATCTCTATTGTATTTGCGCATACTTAAACGAAAACAAAGCCCTAAAATTAAATTTGATTGGTGAACTGCATACATACTCATCTGTGTAATACTTTCTGACCTCTTGAACTCAGGAACCAGAAGAACGGCATGCCAACGTCCGACCTGTCAGAGGAGGCTCAGAGACAGAAGAGGGCAGCCTGGAGAGAAGCTTCCCGGCGCTACTATGCCCGAAAAATAGCCCGCCAACAGGCAAACCCCACTCACTCCGGCCCCTTCCCCCCACGGTCTGCTCCTTTCCCCCCACGTTCTACTCCTTACCCCCCACGGTCTACTCCTTTCTCCCCACGGTCTGCTCCTTTCCCCCTGAGGCCTGCTCCTTTCCCCCCACGGCCAGTCCCTTTCCCCCCGCGGTCCGCCCCGTCCCCCCCGCGGTCCGCCCCATTCCCCTACATTAACGACACCCGGTATTCACAGCCCATCTCTTTTGAGGATAAGAAAAGGAGGACGTTGATATCTGAGTTACCTGAAGAGTCTCAGTCTCTGCAGAGGGAGGCGTGGAGAGCCGCGTCCAGGAGGTACTATGCTCGAAAAACTGCTCGCCACCAGATCGAGCCCACACAGTACCCACACCCGCTCCAGAACACGGAGCCGTCTGGAGAAACACTACCACCCAACAGAGGAGAGTCCCACACCAACAGTGGAGGAATATTGTGCAGCTGATAGACAGTAATGCTGTCAGTGAGGTTTTCTATTCAGCATATTTAAAAGTTGATTTTATAGTTAGATTTTTTTGGCTGATTTGTACAGAGGTTGAGATTTGTCTCAGGTCTTCTGATATAGTCCGTATCGTTTGAATCTAGTGTTTTGAATTGTTTGAAATCAGTAATTTGTGTTTCTTCATAGTTTAATTATGCAACTAACCATAAAAACAACACTGCATTTATATCACTTTGGTTCTAATTTATCACCGTTTTATTATTTTTCTTTAGTATACTGCATTGCATGCCTGTAGAAAAAGATAACTGCAAATGAAGATTGAATAAATCTATTCTGAGGCAATATATAGCTATTGTAAAGTAATGTAAAACATGTAACAACCACTGTCTCAATACAGCGCCCCTGGAGTCCAACGTTTGCAACTACAATCAAGGTCATCGTCAAATTATGAGCTCAACATTTGTGTAAATAATAGATATGTAATTATCAATTAAATCTTTTACTGACAGGACATAAAAAGTATTTTTTTGTTCTGTTAAATAATAAAAAATAATTTAAATACAATTGTGGTTTTGTCTTTCTATTGTAATCCAAACCTTTTTTATGATGTGTGAAATGTCTTGACACTTAAATAGCATATGACTGACATAAATGACTTTCCTATGACTTTCTTTATACTATGACTTTTATAGCATTATTTTACATACTATACTTTGATAATGTTTCACTGCTATGACTTCTTTTGACATATTTTACTCTGACTTACTATGAATTGGCATTTTAAGGGCATACTAAAATATGACTGATAAACTATGACTACTTTTATGGCATACTAAAATAACATTTATTATTACATACTATAGTAGGAGGTACTACATTTGGAGCCAACAGAGAAGGAATAATGTGCAGCTGATCGACAGTAATGTTGTGGATATACTGGCATTTAAGAAATGAACTTACTGACCCATGAGTGAATAAAGCTTTCTTTGTATTCAGTTCTAGAAATTCTGCACAAAAAAGACAAACACGATTTCCATTTATTTATTTATTTATTATAATTTTAAAATATTCACACATAGAATGAAATCAGACAATATGAGGTAGACTTGTTTGGTGTCACATTAGGCAATACAGTACATGCTCAAATAAAGTGTGTTATCCAAATAAATAGACCTACAATAAGGGAAACGTTCATCCAAAGCACACAAAGGATGAATTCGATGTATTAACGAAAATAACAGGAAGTCTTGGATGAATATTCTGATGGTTTGTACCCATACTTCTGTGTCTGTGTGCTGTTTATACTCACTGCCTCCAGACATCATCAATGGAGCTTCCAACCCGTCAACACAGCGCTCCTCCTGCAAAAAAAAAAAAAAACCCGTCTTGCAACAGAAGCTGTTTGTCACCCTGCAACCTACATATTACGCATTTTGACCGCCGACCGACGCACAGCTGATCTTGCACAAGTGTGGTTAGTACAGTATCATATAGGACCTGTGAGTAGACTGTTCATCACACTGTGACTTCAGTTTGAAATGTGATCTGTTTGACAGCTGCTGCGGCAAATGCACAATA
The DNA here is from genome assembly GCF_900634415.1 of Cottoperca gobio. Taxonomy (NCBI): domain Eukaryota; kingdom Metazoa; phylum Chordata; class Actinopteri; order Perciformes; family Bovichtidae; genus Cottoperca; species Cottoperca gobio. The sequence continues at coordinate 7,098,216 of NC_041370.1, read as the reverse complement.
AGGACAGGCGTGCGTCCGGCTGTGCTTTGGTAGGCTTCTGAATAAATGGGCTACACACTGTTTTTACCAACACTACAGTTTGAGCGTTGACGTGGACGGTCGCTTCTGAGCAGACAACGAAGGCTTTATCATTTCTATTTTTTCTTCCACTACAAACAGGGAGGACAGGGCTTCTCTTGTGTAGCTGTTGCCTGAGGCTTGGTATCTCAGAGAGAGAGAGAGAGAGAGAGGGGATGCGGGGTCTTTAACCTGCTGGAGGCTCAGGTCTGGACACGCTTGGAGGCAAACGCCCATCATATTTGTGGCAATGTGCTGTTGTTATATACGACGTAAACATCACAGACACCAGCTTGGCTTTAAGGGGAACATCACCGTCATTTAACGCTTTGCTGGCAGCTGCCAACAGAATTTGCATAGAGGTTTATTTAGGGGAAAACAGCTTCAACCGTCATTCCCTCGCCCAAGATTACGTTGGATTTGTCTGCATGGTTTTTCGTATACAAAGCCTATAATATTTGTGGGCTACAGGACTGAACTATTGCTTACACAGGACGGGATAAAGGACCAGGCTATGGCTACTTGGGCGCACTGAATGGGCGCATTTGTAGCTCAGGTTTGTGTCCATTTGATTGATACTGTTGGTCAGAGAGATCATAATTTCAATTTATGAGATGTGCTATAGTGCTGCCAGTATTAAAACAGATATATGTTAGTAATTAATGTATTTAAAGACGTGAAAGTATTTACTTTACGGTGGAAAGAGCTAGCTGCGCCATTTGGGACATTTTACTCGTTGCAGTTTGCTCTCAAATGGACTTTAAATTCGACAATCTTTGAGTGCATTGGTAAGATTTAAACATAATAATAATTATAATTACCTTTTAATCCGGGTAAACTTCTATTTTTTTCTCCTGGAGCCTTTAACAAGCTCTTGGTGCCTTTGGATGCACCTGTGCACTTTTGGAGATGTCCATTTGGATCCTCTTTGCCTTGTTGGATTCTACGCGCATAAAAATATTTTCCTTCCAGTTTTTTGGTCCAGTCCATAAGAAAAGGGTCTCCTTGACTCATAAATACCACCAATGGACTATTTGTAGTCCCCAAAATGTGCTCCGGGACTCGGCAAACGCACACAAGGCAGCAGAAAGCGCCTGAGAGTTCAGCTGCGCACTAACTAACAATTGCTCTTCAGTATCAACTGTATGACTACTGGATGGACCATAATAAGTTGAACACATAGGGGTGGGACATGGTGTATTTGAGGAGTGGGATTTACTGTTTAATGATATTGGTAAGCTAATTTAAAATTGAAATTTGAAGCTTATTTCTATTTTGGGCCACAAGTGCCATTTCTGGGTTTTAGGGGCTCTCTGGGCTATTTAGAATTAGTTTAGTCCAATTTGATCACCCCTACATATTCAACATACATGGAAGTGTCCTTTTTTTGCAGGGATTGCTGGGAAGAAGAAGGAGGCTGTCGAGGTTGGGACTTTGGAGAGGGAGGTATAACCACTGCCACTCTCAAAAGGTAAGAAATCCTCTCTTCTGCTGAGACCAATGGTGCCCAATGTTGGCTGAGAGGCAGATGGAGACTATATACTCGACATTTAGACAGAGAAAGTGAGGTTTTCAGGTGTATTTTGGTATATTTGCTGTGTGATAGATCAGGGAGGGTCAGGGCATTATGGTGTGCATTAACAAGGAAACATGGAGGCACGGCTAGGGGGAGCCATAGCTGAGCAGGGAGGCAGCTGCTTGGGCCTGAGCGGTGAGAAGAGTGTCTGTTTCACTTGTTTTAGTACTCACAAACAGAAGAACTCCGGAAGATACTTCATTTTTGTGTCATTAATATAGTTATTGTTGGAACTGCAGTAGCCCCGAGGGTGTACACTTCCTTAGAAAAGTGTCCCAACTGCTACACCGGTTGTGATCTGTAAAGAAAGGGCAAACTGTCATGTTACATGAAGAAGTGACAGGAAATCCTTCAAATAAGTCGTGAAAAACGTAAACTACGTACTTAAGGAACAATGTTAATAGAATATAACGTGTAAATGTGTTAGCCTAGCATTGCTGCTATCATAGAAAACATTCAAGATGGCCACCCCTACTGCAGGGAAACAGGTGAGCGGCAGTCTGCTGGCACTTCCTGATTACAGACAGCTGTTTTGTTTACACGTAATCAAATGTTTCTTCCCAACAAAGACTAAAACTTTATATTTTCTTACATCTTGTTTCTGCATAAATGCATAGAAATGCTAAAGCTGAGTCACTGAGCCACAACTTTAGGCCAAGACTTTCTTACTAAGAAGTGCTGTGACTTTCTGTAAAGGCCATGCTGCTTCAGCTCAGTGATTGGTTAACCCACGAAGAGCTGTATTAAGTTTCGTTTATAGACTTGATTAATATTTTATTAATATATTAAACAATATGATTATACATCAATCTTCAATTGTCTTTATATTTTCTTTCGTTTTTAAAGGCATACATATATATACATATAATCAAGCTCACTCATTAAGACATTTATTTGGTGGTAAATAGTCATTTTATAGATAATTTAATTTACACAAAGGGTTAATTGTCTGATTAACATGAATGAACATGAATTAAAATGCAGCTGCAGGAAGCTGTCAAATTCCACAAACTCATCCCAAATTAATATAATATTATCCAGTACTTTGACACAATATCACCATTAAATTTAAGATTTAGTTTTAATTTAATGTGTGTAAAACAAACTAATTAACCCTTTCATTACCTGCATCCCTTCTTGCAGTTTGCCAGTATTGTGTTGAAACATGGAGTGTTTTCTGTTGTAGAACATCCTCTGTGAGAACAAGGAAACAATAATAGAAATATAACATATGAATGTAATTTGTTGATCATTTTGTTGCGATCTAGTCCAACATATTAAGCAAAGACCTCTATCGTCAGTCATCGTACGGCTAAAAAAAAGGGATATTTATGGGCAGAGATGTCTTTCAGCACAAATACTGAGAAGATGTGGTGTAAAATTAGCAAAAGGGATTTTAAAGAAGAATCTTATATAGATGTCACCTCATTTTACAATATTTTACAAGTGTAGGTTTCACCAGTGTTTGAATAAGTCAAACATTTGCTTTTTTTGTTGTTGAATTTGTGCATTTAAACACATCATTTGCAGTGAATGTTGAGGGTTAAATCCTGCTCCTGAGCGTCACTTCTTTTAGTCCACAGTGATGGTGCTGAAATGAGAGGGTGGATATTATGGGTGTTTTTCTTGTTATAGGTAAATTACTGCCCCCTCTGGTGGACACAGGTATTTTAAACGGGGAGAAAAACAAAACAGAAACTCACACCAGCCTGTTCATTGCAGTGTGTGTGTCAGGGTTGGTTTGAATGTGTACAGCCTTGTGGTCATCAGCTGTATTTTGATAATCTTTGTAACTGTTTTGTAATCTCAGAGTGGTATGTGTCTGTAGTACCAGAGCATGCAGGTGTAATATAACAGAGCACTTCACACAAACACTCTTCATTTGCCATTGTTATGAGTCCACGAACCACATTTATGTCTGTGGCTGATGTCACTGTCCCATATTATTCTTATGTTTTTGGGAAAACACCCCGTATAATCCTATAATCCAAGTATCAGGTGTCAACAGAGCTCTTACTGCTCCCTCTGTAGCCTTCAGCAGCTCACAGATTTGACTTAAAACATCTAAATCCTGCCTCTAAACTAACTTGAAATCATGTAATATTTTGTACAGTAGCTACGGTTATGTAATAAACGAGTTCAACAGCTTGGCCGTGGCATATTTGTTTTACCACTGAACTGCTGCAGCTCTCTGTCCCACCCATTAGCTGCTGCTGCTAGCATCTCAACATGCCTTCCCTTATTTAGCTCGCTAATGCTGCTATCTCTGGTGCTGAGGAGCTATCAGCTCGGCCCATACAAACACACAGAGAGCAGCCTGGTGCTGAAAGGCTCGAGTGCTGAATGAAGCTCCGTCATACAGAAGCAGAGAGGCTGTTAACTCCTTCACTGCTGAAAACTGCAACCAGCAAGGGATGCAAATATATTCACTTCCTGGTTCAGAAAGAACCGGAATCTGTGCAACTTCTGTGTTTGATATATTTGAATCATGTGCGTCTTGTGTCTCAGTCTTTGTTTGTCTTTTTTGTTTCAGGAATCATCCTGATCAGGACCAGAGTCCACTTCTCACTAACAACACCAGGACGAGGTTCTTGAAGAGAAGACCTTTGATGTAAGAAGCTACAACTCTTCTCTTGGTGGAATAAACTGCCATGAAATACTTCTTAACTCTGTCAAAGCAGTCAGAAAAATTCAGGCTGAAAGGAATTTGAATTAATCAGTTAGGAATTATAACCCATAGAGAACATTATAAATGATCCTAAATTTACCGTAATCCAACAGAATGTCTCATTTTGATTAATGCGGCTGCAGCATCCTAAAACCATTGGTTGTAGTAAACTGATCTTTCCCTTCTTCTCATCTTCATCACAGACGTCCACATCTGCACACAGTGACCTCAACATCTGCACCGCCGGCACATCATGATGGACGAGGACATCATTGAGGACCAGGCGAAGCTGAAGCAGGGCCTGATCAAAGTGCCTCCAGTGTGTGGCCACCATCTCCTCAGCAGCAGCTGTGGTCAACCCCATTTTTGGCGTGGCGGGTTCCCTGATCCGGGTGGTGCTGCACCACGTTGATGACGAGGACATCCGCACTCTGAAGCGTGAGTTTGGCTCAGTCCACCGGGGGCTGGACGAGCTCTCTCAGCTGAATCGCAACACGCTCGTACAGATCAAGAAAGAAACGCTGGATGGCCAGTATTGTCGGGTGGAGGAGAACCTAAAGAACCAGTTCAGGAAGTTCATGGAGATGGTGGAGGCACGCCCAGAGCACCGCGAACGCAAGAAGGGCGACTTTGAAGACAGCTATTCCAATGACTTGGGAGACCAGAACCTGCACACGCTCTACGACGGCGTGGTGGGCAAACCGAAGCTCTTCAGCAGACCCATTCTGGAAGTCTACCTGAAGCACTCGCAAGGCGACCGTCGCACCATGGAGAAACTCTGCACACGCCTCACCTACCTGTTCTGCATCGGCCTCATCGCCCTCATGGGATACGCCGCCGTCATCGGAGATGACGAGGAGGGCCTGAGCGAGGAGTGGTCCGAGAAGATGGAGCATGTGCAAGAGAAGATGCAGGAGGCTCTCTGCAGGTGCAAATGAAGAAGAAGCTGCCTTCGTTCATAGTCAGGACTCATGTCCACATCCTCTCTGTAACTCCTTCCTCTTAGCTTGTTCTCTCCGTATAAACACTTTGTAAACATCTACTTTCACTGCTTGAAAGCCCAGTGGTGATAAGCAACAATATGCCTCACTTTTTTCAAAACTCTATTTGGTGTGTGTGTGCGCGTGCATATATTCAGGATGAGGTAAAGAGTACTAAATTATGCCACAATATTTAGTTTGCACCACAATTGGCTCAAATTCACAGATATATTATTTAAGTTATGCGATGAATCTGGATAAGACTGCAGTGTTGTCAGTTCATAAAGAGCACTTTGACATAATCATCCCTGGGAGCATTACAATTAATCATAACTCTACTCTAAAAGCTTAATTTTGTAAGCTATATATTGTGCAAAATCTCACTCGCATCTATAAATCAGACTTTTAAAATAAAATGTACTCAGATTCAGTGGGTGATATTGTAATGCATCCCCTGCATTATACAATTTTGTTTTTAAATGACATGTATTACCCTACAAGTGAATCAGTTTATTGGAATTGAAAACTAGCCTAGCTAAAACCTCAACATATAGAGGAACAGGAAACGAGCTGTCCTGCTGTCATAACAATGTAACTCCACCAGAGGGCCTCGTGAGTTTCTTAATGTACAAGTCTATATTATATTTGTCATGGATGTAAATGACTTGTATAAGACAAGTTAAGTTATGAATCAAGTGATTACTACTATTGATAACATAAAAAATCTAACAAAGAACAAATATCCCAAAGTTTATAGAGCTATGAATAGCTACAGATATAAGATCCTATAATATAACGTACTACACATGATCATTGACTAAATGTGCCACAGATAATGTATGTTCCTCATGCATGGCGTTCATGATACAGTGCATACTTGTTGCTTTTCAACTACTACAGTTTATGTAATTTTACACTAAGTTCTTTTATTTTCCTTAACTTTTAGTGAACATTTGCCGTTTTTGATAACACTGAGATATTTCACTTTCTAAATGTGGTATCACAGGAGTTATAATGTCACTGGATGAATCCTTCCACTCTTATGTTCTCTGACGTGCAGGAGGTGCACCAAGTATGTTTCTAATATATGGACAAAATTATCAATGGGTTTATTTTTGCTGCACGGCCTATAAAACATTACATATCCTATTTGAGGCTTTTTATTTTATTTTTTATATATATACAGTTAAGTCTCCAAAGGTAAACGTTACAGCTGTTCTCACATACTCCCTTATCGGACCAACAGTGCCTAAATGTGCAAATAGTTTTTGTATTTGTTTTTTTCTTTTAAGGGTTTTATCTCAATCATTTATAATATTGTGTAAGGCATTATGTTTTGAATAGTCTGTTCGCTACAGTTCACGTTTTGCACTTCTGGTTAAAGCCCTTTTTGTAAATGTGTGTCCATGTTTGTTTTAGGCAAACTGTCGGTATCTATAGTACCGGTGGGTTTGGATCGCTGCATCAGGATAGTTCTTTCTAAACATGTGAAAAACAATATCTGATTGTCATTATGGCTTTACAACCTATCCATTTCTATATTATATTTGTTTCATATTTTACACAGGTCTACTCTCTACTCTCATCCTTTCAACACAACTCTGTCTTAAACTGGTTTATGGTTCTGTGGCGATGCGCCATATCTCTTAATATTACAACAGATTCAGTATACGCGACATGAATATAGTCAAAATGCTGTCGATATGGAGGAATAGTATATGAACCTCTTAAGGCTTTTTTTTTTTTTTTTTTAATGCCATATATGTGAATATGTTGCCTTTTTGTTATGAATCTTTGATGCCTGGTTGTATATGTACCACTATAAATAAACATGAAAGAGAAATACTGATATGGAGAAGTCAATTATTTAAGACTGCACTGAGGTCTGACCTCAACCCCATCCATCACCTCTGGGATGAACTGCAACGCCAGCAGCAAGTCAACTATTGCATATAGGAGTAATGTGTGGGTGTCCATATTCTTTTGTATAGTATAGTTCGCTATATCAAATTCAAAAAAATCTTCTTAGAAATGCAAAGCAAGGGCCAAAAACACAAGTGTGTGTAGAAAAAGTTCATATAAATGTATGTTGTGTTACTAATTTGTTAGTTTTTCACTAGAAAATACAGCTTTATGTTGAATAGCACTCAAAAATATAGAGAAACCCTGAAGAGGGAAATTAAAGTGCTGAATATTTCAATCAAATGGGAAACGATTATATATAATTATAGTGTACCATAAAATGATGTTTGATTTTTGATTTTCTGGATATTTGTGTTCAATAATATCAGAACAAATCCAAGTCCATAGATTTACAGCAGAATGTTTGTGTTGGACGCATCCTAATCTATAAGATTATGAAACAATCAAGCAATATATATAACATATATATTTAGTTTCTGATTGTCCCAGCACTTATATGAAACTTACACAGTAAATATACTGTATATACTCAAATACAAAATATGTATGTTTTTTTATAACTGCATCATAAAATCAAAAATATTTTAAGGGTCTTTGCACATCATTTTATTTTCCCAAAATGTAGCTTATTTGTTATTTTTTGGAAAAAAATAATCCTCAAAGGAGTGTATTTGGAGGCCAGTGATCTAAGAAGCGATGAAAAGGTGCAATTTACTGATGTGAACGCAAGAGGGCGTAAGTACTTCACCACCATTACACCTTTCACTGAACTGCCCGAGGGCCCACAGCACTGAAGCATCACATCTGCGTCTCAGAAGTGACGAGCTATTGAAGCCTAGTCCTTCCATAGACAGATCTGCTACATGGCATGCTCAAACTGAATGCAATTAAACATGGATTTAATTCATTTAGAGGATCAAAAGCGGGGGTGGGGGGGGTTAGGGTGTAGCACCTGAGGTGAAGTAAAATGGGCACTTGGTCAATACCTCTGGCATGGCTTTCAAGCATCATTTTCCAGCTGAACAGGTTTGACTAACAGCTCAGAGTTGGAGAACCGCAACAGGAACCTGTGCATTGCAGGCGTTTGAAATGCAGATTACAGAGAGACAGAGGTTTAAGGTTTGTACCTGTCCTGCAGACTGAACGATGAGTGTCTTTAAAGCCACCGACGCACGTCGTCTATCATGTGATGGAGCTCATCTTTCTCTCCGTGACATGAGCTCGTTTCGCAAAATTAATTTCCACCTGAGGAAAATAAATGTGCAATGTTTCACTAATATAGGTAAAAGTATTTCGCATGTAACGAAGAGACATTTTCACACATGCCGTGAAGCTCTTTGGGGTTTGAAGGAAAAACGATTTGCGTAATGATTTCTTTTTTTTTTTTTTTGGTGAGGCGAGGTTCAGCTTCACAGGGCGCGTCGTGTGCGCGCAGATGATGGGATGTGAGGTTTAATTTGATCACCATAAAGTCATCTCACTAAAAAAATAAATACTACATTTTGTGTTCACTCTAAAAGCATGTTTTGAACTGATATATTTGAATTGTGACAAAGCTGAGTGGAAAGGTGGTGCACATATGTAGTTATAAATAAACACTGTGTGGTTCACATATATTCTCTCCCTGCACATTAACATCTCCATTAATGTAACAGAGTCTGAATCCAAACATGTCTGGTGTAGTTCACAGCACAGCTGTGTGTGTAGATCACATCCATTTATGATTTAACATGCTGTTGTGCAGATGATGCAGATGATTACATCAAGTTATCGTATTTAAACATTAAAAAGACAAAACACAACAATAGCTCCCCGATGTCTTACCTCAAGTTTAGATCCTTTCACACGCAACAGCAGCTGAAGCGCATGAAGGTGACGATGAGACATTGACAAGTGCGCAAGAGATCTCTCAGGAAAAATCCGTCGAATATATTAGAAGTGATAAACAGAAAAACATATTTAAATTCTGCTGCGTTTTGATAAAAAGAGACTGAATCCTCCTTTCGTGGTGACATGAGGACTGAGAAGAAAATGGAACCGACCACATATTTCACATCTCTCTCTCTCTCTCTCTCTCTCTCTCTCTCTCTCTCTCTCTCTCTCTCTCTCTCTCTCTCTCTCTCTCTCTCTCTCTCTCTCCCTCCTTTGCAGATATTGTGCGCATTTCTTCTTCCTCTCTGGATCCTGTTTTTGGACCCCTCCTCAGCTCCACAGTGGACGAGAGAACCGTGGGAATTTTCTCAAACTTGAAGGAAAAAAAAAACTTATTTGCAGCTGTTGTTGCTCATCAGGCGTGAAGGAGCAGCAGAGACATTTCATTCAGGTACAGAACAACAAGACTCTTATTATAGGAATGTGATGAATGTCCTTATCTTCCATCAGAGGAGATATATATGCTGTAAGGTGTGTCCGATGCTCTCAGGGGATTTGTGCGTAAAAGAAACCTGCCGTTGCGCATTGTTTTTGGGTGCGCATGACAGTTAGAGTTTGGACACGTTACAAATGTATTAATTTAAAGGATGTTTTTCGCTATTAACTTATTTGATCAATTGATTGTCAAATGTTTGCTTATTTGCCCTTCTTCAGTATAAATACATTATACAAACAAAAATAGTATTTTCGGATACGAATAAACTATATTCATGTCGATGTCGTTGAGAAGTTGGGTGACGCAGCATCTGAGGTCCATCCCCAGACAAACATCTGAAGAGAGAGGAGGCCATTTATGTCTGTCAGGTTGCAAGAGAGGATGAAAGGGGATTTTCAAACATGGTTCGGCCTTGGTCTGCTCTGCTCTGCTCTGAGTCATATACACACCCAAGGGCATTTGTGTCATTTTCTCATCCAGGCCTCCCATTTTGTTTATATGACATCATTACCTGCAATCTTTTGGATGGAGAGGTTTTTCTGAACATAATCACCATGTCACTATGTTGTTTTAAATCCTCCATTTGAGCCTGACATTATTCACCTTCATGATTTTCTCCTGAATGAACAAAAGATCGACCAACTTTAACTTTTTGTCATGTCCTTTTTTGCAAATATTTTCTACAGCTGCAACTAACGATTCTTTTCGTTATCGATTAATCTGCCGATTGTTCCTCAATTAATGGTTCTGTTATATGTCAAAAAATAGTCACTGTATAAGATGATAATAGTCAGCTGTCCTTGGATCATACTGGATCATAAACACATGAATAAACACAATACTTCCATTTTGTCATTCTTCTTCCTCCCCAAGGTTTATTTATATCTGTCCCTCTGTGTCTCAGACTATGACCAGTTCATTGGAGAGGGCGGTGGCCCAGAAGAAGGAGGCCATCGAGGCAGTGATGGATATGTTTGGGAAGGGGGCCGAGGTGTTGGCCAGCGCCTGTGGGCGAGCTCTTCCCCCTCTGTGAGGCCGCCGCTCCGGTTCTCCGCCTGGCCTTAGACAACGTCCACAGCAAAGAGGTCTTCTACGTCAAAGAGCAGTTCCTGACGGTGAGGAACAAGCTGGACGTGCTTTCCACACAACTGGACGACATCGACTGCGAGATCAAGAAGGGCAGACTGGATTCCCAGTACTTCTCAGTGGAGGAGAACGTCAGGAACCAGTTTCGGAAGTATATGGACATCTTGGAGGCAAAACAGCAGTTCAGGGAGGTGAAGACCAGACTTTTTGTGGAGCACTTTGCCAAAACTGGAGGAGAGAAGAACCTGTTGGTGCTGTATGATGCTCTGATGGGGACAAACAGCTTCGGAGAGTCGGTTATAGAGTTGGTCGAAAGGTACATTGTTATATTTCATTGTAATTGTGATGATTGCAGGTGTCATGTTCTACTTCTGTGCATGTCTTTGTCATGTATTTTTCTGGATTGGAGCACCATGTAACATACATGTGAATGGCTCCTCTGTTTTGCAGGTATGTAGCGAGGAACCGTCGTCTCCTGGAAGATTTCTGTGTCCGGATGAAGGAGCTCTTCTGTTTGGGTCTGATTGCTCTGCTGGGCCACTGTGCCTTAACTCAGGGCCAAGAGGAAGAAGACGACAAGATCCGAGAGTGGAGCAGCAAAATTGAAGAAGTAGAGTCCAGGATGAAGACAACCATCGAGTCCTGTGTCGCTGCCTTCCCGGAACAAGCAAAGTTAGACGCCAAGCACCTCCTGCAAGAAAAGGAAGAAGAGAACCTGCAAGATACGACTCAGCAGCTTCTTGAGTTCTTGGTGAAAAAGTATGATTGGGTCAGCTGGTCAGTGCGTGTCATCAACCATTCAGGAAGCACCTACCGGAACTGGCGAGCAGGGGAGCATTTTCACCACGTGGCGGGAAAGAACTGGTTCGAGGTGCTGCAGGTGAACAACATCAACCTGGTGGTGTCGTACAGCACCAAACCCCAGCCGGTGCCTCGGGACTGCATCCTGCAGGTGATGGAGGGCCAGGGTAGGAAGGGAAACGCCCCGGCGGTGGTGGAGGTGTTGGAGAAGCAGCTGTGCGGGTTTGTTGTCCACGCCGTCAGCCGCCACAAGGAATCTGCAGCTGCGTGGAGCTTTCCGGAGGACTGTCACTACTGGGAGAGACACAAGAATGTGGCAGTGTGTGTGCACTCAGAGTAAAGCTGACACATGTGTAACGTTTTAGGATTGTGCAGCAGAAGTGAGGATTTTCACTACATGATTAGGGTGGTTATTGTTTACAACATATTATCAAAGCTGTATCATTAAAATATTAATATTACTATTTTCAAATATCATAGTTATCATTAATACCGACACATTGAGACACCCCTACTTGATGGGTGTCAGTGTCTGATACTGACCTTATTATGAAATCGGGTATCGACCACTCCACAATAAAAACTGTCACTCCACCTTTATCAGCTGCATCCGACTGCAGACTGAATGTTTTAATTATTATTCCCTTTAGTCACACAAGTGGAATTATTGCAGCAGGCAGCCCCATTGTTTTCTGTTCAGCTCATTCATTCATTCATTTGGGATGAGTTTATGTAACTGCATACATAATAACTCAGAGATACCATTTACAGTTAAGAATGAATGTAATTTACTTAAGTAAAAATACAACAATGTAAAAATACTCCATTATAAGTAAAAGTCCTTCCTTAAGTAAAAGTACAGAAGTATTATCATTCAAATTAAAAATGGACCCTGCGACTCGCAAATATGACATAATTACAGTGTTACAGTTACAAAGCATTTCCCTCCTGTGTTAGGAAGTGTAGTCCAGTGGTTCCCAATGGAAGAGTGTAGTCCCTTTTCAAGAGTCCCAAGATAAATCTGAGGGGTCCCAAGTTTATTGGGACAGGAATGAGGAAAATATAAGATTTTGCTACAGAAATTTGTAATAATTGTTCTGACTGGAACTGCTTACTGACACAGACGCTGCTTTCCAGCCAAAAAGGTTGTGAACCACTGCTTTAATCTTAAACAATACATTGTATTTTATAAGCTTATTATGTCGTCTTTTTTATTATTTGAAATCTTAATATGAAGAGTTACTAGTGACTAAATCTGTCAGATCAATGGAGGAGAGAAAAAGTAAAACAATTTCCTCTGAAATGTAGAATTATAAGTAAAATAAAATGGAAATACCCAAGTAAATGAAACATTGCACTACAGTACTCGAGTAAATGTACTTTCCACCACTGTTTATACAATAGTTATCCTCATGATCCTCAGATTCCATGCAGTGAGGTAAACATATCAGCAGGAGAGAGTCAGATCAGTGCATCCCTATCAGAAACATTTTATTTCAGATTATTTGTTCAAATATTTTTTATCACAAATGCACTTTTGTAATAAAATATTAGTGTTGCGGCATACTATTAGTATAAAGTAGATATTTAAATTATAGGCGTTCTATGTACATTCATATTATGTTGTAGCTGTTTGAACTGCTTGCATGTTATGAACTGTTTATAATCTATGAGTTACTAACCACTTTGTTTATAACGATAAGACATTTTGCACTAACACGGTATATAATATGGGAAGTGTCTATCTCAGCTGCATACTGTAATAATCCAGTGTCCCATGAGAAATGGCTTCTGCACCTACAGCTTTAAAGAGAAGGTTTTGCTGAGGCTGCATCTACTGAGCTGTGCTCCCATTTTGTCTCTGCTGAGCAGGCTGGCCTACATAACTCCGACAGGGGGGGGGGGGGGGAGGAGGGGGGGGGGGGGGGGGGGACAGAGGTTACTTTTTCAGGCGTGAAAAACAAGCGGCTTGGAGTTTGGCACTGGAGACACAACAATGTGCCTTGTGTATTAAACACATTCAAACGCCTCGAACCCAAAAACTCACCGCTTACCGCTGCTGTGCCTACAATTATGTAATGGATAAGAAGTGATTTCATCCTGCAAGATTATTCATTTGTGCATTTTATTTTTGTAACGTTTGGTGATAAATGATAATTGCTGTGTTTTTTTTTAATGATGAGTTTATGATTTTCTGTCTATGTGTGAGGCATTCTTCTTAGTTTATTATGATATCCTGCTCACACTAAACACACACACTTATTTCTTGCTTATTTCAAACCACTGCGACTTTCTTTTGCCAGAAATGTAAAATCACTTCATTCCCTTTGCATCAAAAGATTTCCCCCAGGAAAGAGAAATCTACATACACACATACTACTTTTATGAACTGCAAGTTTAAATCCTTTGTGTTGTACCGATCAATGATGTAAATGAGCATTTATTAATACAACAATGTCATGTATTATTACTTAGACCACATCAGCTTCCATATTCAAACCAAATAATCTTAATAAAATCAGTGCAGTGATCAATGTTCACCATAATCTTTATCCTTTATGACAATTAATGACCAAATACAAATTGTAAATGAATGTGTAAACAAGCATAATCTAATATCTTCCTCTCTTTTCTTGTACAAATGTGATTTACGCAGCACTGTTAGCGTCTATGCCCATTAAAACGAAGCAGTGCACGCTCAGCAACAGGCACTCCGACTAATTTAATTGATATTTACACATAAGTCAGCATTTCCTGACCGCAGCTCTGGTTTGATAGTCTATGAATAACCTTTAGCTGAGCTAATATCCTGCAGACGAGCAGCAAAGTGCTTGGCTTAGCAGGATGGTATCAGTCATGATGCCCGGTGTAGGTGCAGAGCGGTGTGTGGGGGGGGGGGGGGGTCATCATTTCATATCTCGGTGGATCTGGAGAGTCTTTAGCTACTCGTAAATCCAGCCTGTCAGAATCCATCAAGTGCTATCTGTAGTATACAGAACAGTGCAGGAGGAAGTGTGTTGTGTCGAATCATCCGAGAGGTTTCTGTGTCTGCAGTGGAAAATATCTGCTGCATATAATCAATCAACCAATCAATCAATCAATCAAGCCAAAATTTGATTTTTGATAGCCTGGCCATGTCCAAAACTCAAAAATCTGCCTTCCAGCACCTCTAAAGTTCACTTTATTAACATGATGTATGTAGTTTGTTCATTTTGTACAAAACATTAAGTGAAAAATGACATTTCGCATCCAAAAATATTCCAACTCAAACCCCTCGTTAAACGGCCAATTGTTATTTGTGCACTTCAAGTTCTGTAAGGATTAAAGAAATGACATATAATGTGCTAATTAACAAGCGTTAGAAGTGATGCTAGGTGGATTCTGTTCGCCTCTTTTTCCTGTCTTTATGCTAAGCTAAGCTAACCAGAACTTCATATTTAGCATGCAGTAGTATCAACCTTTTCATCTAACTCTCATGAAAGCAAATAAGCGTATTATTGTCCAAAAACTATTTCTTTAATTGGTGAGCTTTAGCAGTATTGGTGTATTTTTTAATTTGGTTGGAACCAGGCTAAGTTTTCCCCGCTGCTCGCTGTCTTCATATAAATATAAACCAGTGAGAACTCGGTTGGCAGGGGCTTGAATGTAACGCACTCCAGCTTTAACATAGGAGAGTCAAACTTCTCAGTTAACTCTCTGAAAGCAGAGTCATCAAAAGGTTGAACGATTCTTTTAATTTGAGGGTGTTTACATCCATATTAGTGAAGAGTAGGAAGCGTCACTGTGTTATTGGCCTCCTGTATTGTACTGTTTTTAAAAGCGGTACAAGTTTAACATTGATGTAAACATCTTAAATAACAAACTTAATTCTAAAACTCAGGTCTAGACACTCATCATTGTTTATTTCTAATCAAATATGTTGGAGTACGAAACCAAAACAAAGGAAAGTGCGTCACCGTCCAAATATTTATGGACTGTAACACGCAGCACTGCACCTGCTACCTTGTTGGCACAAAGCCTTTTTATAATTAGAAATCCCAGACAGGTGACTAACACACTTTAACCACCAATCCTACGCTGAAAAAACTGAAAATGCGGAGCAGACACACAGATGGGTGTGCCAGACAGCGACGGCTCAGTGTTCAATCACAGCACAGAACCAGTCCGAGAGAACAGACCACTGAAATGTTGCCACACAACACGACAAACACAACTGGCTGCTGTCGTGACAATAGGCCTGTTCACCTACTACGATGCATTTACGGTTTAATTAAATAAAACTCATACTAATCTCTTCATTTTTTATCTTTTAATCCAATGTGGAGGTGGGATTTGGATGCTAATTTCCACATTACTACCAGAAGCGTTAAGTATTTCCAAGCTGTTTCTCCTGTGTAGACATAAAGAGCAGCGGCAGCCTGTTCTGTTAGCCGCTGGATTCATTAGTGGTTGTGTGGGCTTTGCCTAGGTAACAACTATTGATCCGAGAGGCTCTTCCCCTGCATAAAAGGCTTTGGCTGTGGTAGCCCGTCAATCCTGACTGTCATTATGGGAAGACTAAAGCATCTGCTTATTGACAAGATCCACTGCATCCATCTCGTGCCGCAGTAGCCACAGTTAGCTTGTTTTGTGGTTTGAGGGAAGGTTAAAGAGCTTTTCTGAATAAAAGTGAGATCTGGAGAGGGACTGGTACCAGAGGTGGTTTGCATACAGAGGGCGCTATCAACATACAGAACTAAAGGCAGTCATGTTGTAAATGTTGCTATGGGCCTTCTTCATCAGCATTCCTAGAGTTACATTTAAGGGGGTATTTTTGCCAGGGGGATGAGTTCAAAAATATGAAAGTCTGCATTGCTTTTTGGGCTGTTTCAAGTTTATGTTAATTAATTTAGAGCTAAAAGGTTCCCGCTCACTTTGGAGCTTCTGTACACAGATACAAGAGCAAGTGATCACTGATTCTTACTATTAACCAGAAAACTTAAAAAGGTTGCAGGTAAAGATATTTCCATTTTCTCTGCTGGGACTTTAGGTCTATAAAGAGACTTATAAAGAAGGAAATATGGCACAAAAAGCAAAAATCCATCATGATGTAATTCTGGAAAATAATTAACTGATTACATCTTACGAAAGAAACAAAACTACTTTCAGTTCACAAAACCTTTTTCCAGCATCTCTAAACACTGTGCTTTCCATCAAGCTGAATCTCCTCATCTCCAAGAGGAGATAGAAAGCCAATATCAATATTTCATAAACAAATGAAAGACTGGATGGAGGCCAGAGTGGTCCTGGAGGGGAGAGTCGATCAATGGTGGGATAGCTCTGTCCGCTGCTGTCTGCCTATCCACAGGCCCATGCAGGATAATGCTATTACCCATCAGTCCGAGTGGATCATCGACCAGCCGGCTGCTCTTTGAGCGGACTAATCCAATAAAAAGCATTAAAACATTTGTTCAGTGACACACTGGCTGCAGGTCCGAGCCCAGAACTCAGGACTGACGTCCCACCTGACTGAAGGCTGTTGTAGACACATAATCAATTTGTTTCTGCTAAGGACCCCTCACATGATACAGAATTATTATTTATTTAATTATTATTATATATATATATATTTTATAAAATATATAAAATATAATATTTATATTTGATTAAAAAACAAAATATATATATATATATATTATAAAATATATTTGATATATATATCATATTGTGGCTTTGTAGACCTTTGTGTAGTTTTAGTTTAAGTTTAAGTTTTAGTAGGTAGTCTAAAGTAAGTTTAAGTACAAAGTTATTAAAAGAAAAAGGTATTTAAAGTATTAAAATTAAAGTATTTGTTGGGCAGCAGGTTTCCTTTCTGAGAGTTATATTATTATAACATCATAAGATTGGAAGATTATTACTGATGCTTTAAAAAATAAGCAGCATTTTAATGTTACAGCAGGAGAACATTTGAAGTACATTATTTATTCTACCTCCTAATTGTACTTATTTCCCAATATAATTTTATCATATGAAGGCGCTTCTGCCACTTTAGTCAACTACTAGCCGCTATTAGCTTCTTTGCATTTTAGTCGGACATAATACAGCTAAATCATACAATAACGTCTGACTATGATTAGTTTACAAGCTGACATTATCTCAAGAACAATGTATGAGATGTGGTCTAACAGTTCTGAAATAGCTGTGTACTGAGCAGTAAGAGTGCGTTGTTGCCACGTCACCAAAGTGACCAAAGTAACACGTGAACAGATCCTTCTTCAGGGTGTTTGACAGGAAGTGCAACGAAACATCTTTATATACGCAACAAAATAAACACAGGTCAGCCTCTACACACAGACATTTCAAACTAAAAGCATACAACAAAATGTTCTATAAACACTTAGAAGTAGTCACAAGATATGAAACTTACTTTTATTTATCATCATGAGTCGAGTGGATACTGGTTTTGCGTGTGTTGTCCCAGTCGGACTACAATTCTTTATCTTGACAGTAAAGCTAAAGTCTGTAAATGTATTTATCTCTGTGTGATTTAAAGTAACTAAATACATTTACTCTACTGTACTTCAGTATAATTTTGTACTTTACGTGAGTGTTTCTATTATATACTACTATATACTTCTATTTGTACTCTGCTATATTTATTCGATAACTTTACTGGTTATTTATCAGATTATTAAAACAAAATATAGCCTAATCAAGTTATCTATTATGATGTAATATTATAGGTTACTCTATGTCTTTTTCTTGTAACAAAGTATTTCTACTCTGTGGTATTGCTACTTTTACTTCTGAGTACTTCTTCCACCACTGTCAAATATTGTGTTGTGTAAGTTGTGTCACCTTATTGCAGCAACATGTAGGCTAATTAACTGAGCAGGTAACATGAACGCAAACACAATTTAGAATTATATATTTGCAGTTTGGAATTGAAGATGTTACAGATTGCAGTTTTACTTCCTGTATATATCTGTAGAGGACATTATGTGTCTGAATGCAGCTGGAATGTTTTGGGGAATCAATCTGTCAGTAAAGCTTTAAAGTGGAAATCCATCGGGTGGTAAACTCGTGCCTTGGCCATCTGCAGCGCCTCAAACTTTCCCTCGTGTTTTCCAACACTTCCCTTTCTCCTCTGATGCCATCGCTGTCTGGCTTCCTTCTTCAAGGCCCCATGTTGTCTCACTCAACCCACCCCCACCCACCCACACACACACACACACACACACACACACACAAACACACACACACACACACACACACACACACACACACACACAAACACACACACACACACACACACACACACACACACACACACACACACACCCACCCACACACACACAAACAGTCAGATTCCTCTCTCCAGCAGGTCGTCGGCCCTATCAGCACTGAATAATCTCAGAATATTAATCTGTGCTCTTGTTCCCTCTGCACTTACCTCACTCTCTCTTTCTCCTCGTGTCTCCTTCTGTGTGTCTGCCTTCTCTCATTATGTCATTGTTTCCCTAACAGGTAGGGTACAAGCCTCCTAGAAGCCTAACAACTCCTCTATGTTCTGCAAAAGAAAGAAACAACACTTCACATATTTTAGTGATCTGGGAATAATAAGTAAAAAGTAGCAAGACTGGTCTTGGATTAACTTTGACAATCATTATGTGAAAAAAAAATCCTCTTTCTTTGGTTTCATCAGTAACAGAAACTAGGTGAGACTGTTTGTGCAACACCAATGGGGGAAGTGAAGTTGTGGATGAAGACCCCAAGGGATTGGGAGGTGATTGAGTTAAAGCGTGAGAAAGAGGAAATGAAAAAGAGGAGAACCAGGAAATGCCACGTCACAGAGAGTCATTGCCTTCAGTGGGTTAATCCCTCACAGTCTGCATCAGATCCTCGTGAGAACGTCAACAAATAGAGAGGATCAGATGCACGTGTAGACGTAATCATTTAAAGGCTCAAGGCAAATACCAACATGGGCCCCCCCAGAGACTCAACTCTATTTCTGAAAGCAAAGACACAAGTTGATGCTGGAGCTGATCTGACGTCTCCCAGATATTCATCTTACTTATTACTGCTCATTTGTTTTGCCAAATACATTTTGAGGGAAAGTAATTGCTGCACAGATTGTTCAGTGTCATTACTTATGTTTTCTATTGGAGGAAGAGTTTCTCCAGCACACACAAGTTGAAGGGTGCAGTCTGGTCGATGGTGATTGCACAAAACTCCTCCTGAAAATTAATGACTCATTTATTATCTGCAGGCCTATTCACTGAAATACCATATAACGCTTCACTTTGTTTTCTGTGTTGGGATTTGGTTTTAATGTGGCATGGAAAATTCACGTTACAATTGTCATTTAACTTGTGTTTTTCATTTAATTACAACACAGTACATTTGTACATAAAAACCAAATACACTTTTGTGTTGGATTCGTTTTCATTTAGGCATTTAAAGTCTATCTAATTGTTTTCTTATCAGTATCCCTTACACTATTTGCCTTTGGCCCTCACTAACAGTTCAAACAGAGCTGATGTGTGTTTAGTAGAACTTGATCTTACAGCAGTCATGGTAATAGTGAAGGTGCAGCAGGACTCTTTGTTTTAAGATAACTGAAAGGAGAATAATATCTGGCTGGAATTGGATCTTAAAAACAAACAGACCGACATGGGGGGGGGGGAGAGAAAATACATTTTGTAACAAAAAAACGTTCTTTGAAGTTACTGAAAGAAACTATTCAAGCTTGTTTCCTGTATGTTGTTGTACAAGCTGGCTGCCTTTATGCAATATGGATAGATACCTTGTGAGGAAAGATAACACGTGTTGCTGATCCAGTGGCGGGCTGTACATTTCACACCTAAGCCTTCAGTGATGTCCTACACAGTCCTACCTGAATTATTCCACCTCTTAATACCATCATTATGACACCATGGCTCTAGAAACTATACATTTAGACAGAAACGCAGTATAACCGGGCGTTGCATCACCCTAACAACAGAGTTATATTAATATTTAGGAAACATTTAGTTGTAAATAGCAGGCATTCCCAGCAGTACAATGTGCAGTGCCTCTCGGAGGCTGTGAGCCGGGGGTACCGCTCGTAGTTAGTGATTTGAAAGTGGCGGACAAACCCTTTTCCCGGCTGTGATAGGCTCGCTAGCGTCGGGGTTGGCCGTTCTCTTCTCACGATGTCTATCTTTTCTTGAAAAGTTTGTCTTGAAAATGGCGTTGTAATTATATCTGCGACCACATTGATCTCTTCTCCTCCTTCAGCCATTGTGGGTTGAAAAAAAAACAGCTTGTAGAAATCTACACAAATTAGCTCGTTCAAAGTTTGCTAGCTCTGCCTCTCAATAGTGCGTATCCAATCAAAAGACGTGGACATGCTGACGTTATCGTACGCCTGCTAGCTGGCCCCGGTGTCCCCAACTCGAAATCTGATTGGTTAAGGCCACAGTTTTGTCTCTGTTCACTTTAAGCGACAGGCTCTCGCACTGTTGATTCTGAAGGCCTCAGGGCAGATCTCTTGGACCCTGGCAACACATCACGGCTGAAATATGATTGGATAAAAGCTCTAACATAAAGGCCAGACCTCCAAATCTCGATCTGAGGCTGGAAGCAGCGCAACCAAGAGGAAAGCTATGAAATGAAGAGAATAGACTATGGGGAATCATTTAATACATATTTGTGGAAAAAATATATTAAAATTAAATGTATATTCTGATGATGTTTAGGCCAGCAGAGAAGGCCTCGCCCTGACGGCCCGCCACTGCTAATATCTGAGGTGGATATCAGAGTAAAGATTAGTTAAAGCGATTGGAAAGAGTAACTCCT
The DNA here is from genome assembly GCF_900634415.1 of Cottoperca gobio. Taxonomy (NCBI): domain Eukaryota; kingdom Metazoa; phylum Chordata; class Actinopteri; order Perciformes; family Bovichtidae; genus Cottoperca; species Cottoperca gobio. The sequence continues at coordinate 7,076,938 of NC_041370.1, read as the reverse complement.
GCATCAGGTTTTTTTATTTGCATTTTTGTGGAGGAGTTCACTCTGTAACTAACACAGTGTGGTTTCCAAAGAAGCAACGGTATAATTTTAGGAGGAGGCCCGGGAGATGACGATGTGTGACCTCAACATTCAGGGAGGTTCTAGGAGTTTCCCCCCCAAGCAGAAGTCTAAATATTCCCTCAGGCTTGTTTGTCTGTCTACATAAGCATCAGTGAATTACGCATGTAATTATTATATCGATCTGCTCTGTAAAACATGTGATATCCCATGCATCGGTGTCTCTCTCTTGTCCCAGCTGTCTTTACAACAAGACATATGATGATATATGATAGTTCCTCTACATACAGGACAGACACAGGTCTAAAATAATATATCATTAAGTTTGTAACTGCAATTAGATAATTTGAAAGAGTTTAACTTCTGTGTTATCGATGTGTAGCCCTTTTTTTGGAGGATGTCAGTAAATCAGGAGTACAACAATATGATTAAACAAAATGTCTGCCAGGAACAATAATTGGATTTCCAATTTGCATGGAGCTTGAAGGTGGTTTGACTCACTTGTGTGAGGGCAAAAATGGACTCTGGGGTGAATTTGCCTGCAATCAATAATGTGACTTCTCCCAGCCTCTGAACCTTTATCTGTTTCCTCAGATCTAAGTTTGTATTGATCCGCGGGAGTGACAGATGGGCTTCAATCGAGGCGGTCTGTCGCCCTTTCGCTGCTGGAGTCACTGTTGTGCATACAGATCGTTGGGGCATGATTCAGACTGATCAAAGTTCAGTTGTGTTATGGCTCATGAGCCAACTGTACACAAAAACTCAATAAATATGTGAGATAGATATGTGACAAAGTGTTGGTCCGTGATACTTTACATTGAACAATAACTGTTGTGTGTGAAATAGTTAATAAGTGTTCTTCCTTAATCATTCCCAAGTGAAACATGTTGTCATTTACAAGGACAAGGACTTTCAACCTGCTCAAGTTACAGCACGAGATAAGCAGTGAACAATCAGCGAAAAGGAACTGATAGCAGTTCTGTCACTTTTATTTTCCATGAAACCGTCCTTGAAATAGAGTCAGGAAGCACTTTCCCTCTGTCGTCGCCCTCCCTTGACTTCTGACCAAACGATGCTGCAGTCTGTCACTAAAAGTTATGTTCTCTGTGACCTGGAAACATCTGGAGAGGGGAGGGGGGAAGGCTTGCGTTACCAAGAATCAAAACATCACTTTGAGACCAAAACCACAGACTGTTAAAATACAGTGTATGCAGACGTTCAAGGCTGTGTCACTTATTCAGCAAAATAAACCCTTAGAGGCCGAGTTTAGACAAACAAAAACTGACATAACTGAAATTTCAGTCTCAGTTTGAAGAGCCATCCAAATCTTTTTCTACCACACTAGCAGCTCTAGGGCAATGTTAGTCGGTCCACCACTATGGCTCAGACTAAAATATCTTAACAAGTATGGATAAACTGTATTAGAAATGTAAAACAGATATTCATGGTCCCAGAAGATGAATCTTAGGACACCAGCCTTGTTCAATCCAGTTGAACCAAACCCTGAATCTTTTACCCCCTTGGTGCGTTTCGTATGGGCTGCTGTGAACGCCAGACTCAAACTGTGGTGCTGACCAAACTACTGCCCTCTGGTCCGCCTTGAGAGGGTTGTGTTGGACCTGCTGTCTAGAGTGGATAATTTATTTTCTTTTATATGTGTCATTTCATTAGTTACATGTTTTTCTTTTCCTGTTTTGGTGACTGGTGAACTAGTAACCTATTTGTGCCACGGAATTTGATCAATTTACTGTTTATCAGATCACAAATGAGACTATAAGTAGCTGGCTAGCAGTCCGTCTGGCTCACTCCCTGGCGCTGGGAGACTAGTTTGCCCGTAATAAAAAAGATCGGTTGTCTTCTTGTAAGCGGGGAATGGCGAGCCTGCCGGTGGCCACCATTTGTAACCATTGGAGCATGAAAGCATGGTGGAACTAGCAAGCTAGCTAGCTAACTAGCCAGTCTTTAGGTCACATGTTTTGCGTTTAGTAAAGTGTCTTGGCTGGATGGTGTTAAATTTGGTCCAGATTCCTCTCAGGATGAATTGTAATACATTTGGGCATCCATTAATTATTCTCAAGTGTCTAATTTAGCTTTAAGGCCCCATTTACACCTGGTGTTAACATGTGATCTGTATCAGGATACATTACCTGGATAATGATGAGTCTTTGGATTAAAACCTGGTATTTAAGTGTGTTCTTGTTGTCCGGATTGGTCCTGCATTGTAATTATGGCTCTCAATATGCAAATTCATTCAGGGAGTGCTGACATCTCAAAATGGGGTATAGCACAGAACATTCTTCGTGTTGTGTTTTAAATGTTTTTAATTGTTTTGGTGCTGATATCGTATGAAAGAGTTGTAAAATCACCGCTCTGCGATGTTCACCTTCATCAAATCTCACCGTGTGGCAGCGAGAACTTCAATGCGTTCATTAAATATTCACAACGTCAAAAGAAAAAAGAGACTGACTCTAACTGCTTGAAGACAAACATTTTTGTGGACATATTAGAGACATATTTATCCATCCAGAAAGCTTGCTATGAGATCATAAAAATTATATCTACACGCTGCAGTGATGTTATCTCTTTAGTTCACTAAAATATGTTTACACCTCAGCAATCTTCATCAGGATATCAAGCAAACACATCTTCCTGCCATTCAAATCAATGCAGTTTCTAGAGAAATATTAATAGGGGACAATTTGGACACGCACCAACTTTCTGTCTGCTGTTTGGGCCTCTGGCTGTATTCCACAATAAAGCATCCATTACACCAGGAAAGCGATTTAATTTTTAAGGCTCAGCTGTATTCAAAGAACCCGTCAATCCTGTCCACATTTATTTTCCCATGGGAATCAAATCCAGCTTGAAGGGTAATAAATCCCGTCTTTCCCACGAACACCTTTCAATCTATGAGGCAATCATTCGATGCACTGATGTAACACTGAGCAGAACAGGAGAGTAAATGTCTGTAAGCACATATCATCTTTTTCTTTATGTGATTACAGCATCTTGATTATTTAATCTGACTGTTTAGATTATAGTGTACTGACAGCCAAACAAAAGTAACAATGTTGTACAGTTTGTGCAGATGAATAATTGGCTTTATATCCTTGTCTAGGCAGGATCATCAACATTTCTTAGGTTTATGCTCTGCCAAATTGAAGTCTTGTATTTCAGGCTTAGCATCTTTATTTTTCTGTTTTATGAACATGTCTCAGCATCACTTTGTATTAAATTGCTCTCGCTTATCTTAGCTCATGATATACAACTATAACAATCTCCTCTTATGTATAAGTGCTTTCTCTTCTGTCTCAATTAGTGCCATTGACGTTTTCAAAAACACCAACCCTTTCCAGAAAATGCTGCATATATTCTAGCAAGGGATTAGCCACCGGGGCTTTTCCCGTGAGCTGAAGAGACATCTTGTGGTGAGGAGGAAACACTAGCCATTGGCAAAGGTCAAAAAGATAAAACGTGGTCAATAGCTTCCTCCGACCAGGAAGTCATTTATCGTTTCAGCTTCCAGACGTAAACAAGAAAGACTTTACAACATTTTCTTATTTTTAAAGAATTTAGATTCATGATTCAGTCAAATATTAATCATCAGCAAAGGAATAAAAGTTACACCAGGACATCGTAAGTGTATTTATTTATGCTATTGAGGATTTTGTCTGAATCAAAGCTCCTGATGCTGGATGTATTGTATCTGTGCTAATGAATGAATGCATCAAAAAGCGAACATAATACTTCCAAGTAACTCTGGATTACACAAAATCATGAAAGATTAGTTCAGCGTGTCCAACTTGCTGAGTGGATGCATGTTGAGTAAAGCCAGACAAAACAGCGAGATGCACACAAACTCTTTCCTCAGCTGGAAGTCATTATCTCAAATATTTCACCCATGTTTCCACCTGGTGAGACTGAACAACAAAGGCAAAACTTTTCTACAAATGAAACACTTTTCCATTGTACTGGAGCCAGAGCTATTTTAATAGGCCGTGTTGTCTGTTTGGTTCCAACCTATGTATGTTTTGCGGATTACTTTTTTTTGCCAACATAAAAGAAATTCAGCTCTTTAGAAAGATTTGTGTGGAAAACAAACACACAACACAATAGAAAGCAAGTGAGGTCCTCCAGCCGAGTGACGTCACGTTCAGGCCTTTACATCGTGCGTTACCCAGCATCAGCCTGTACCACCCATCACGCCACATACTGTTGTGTCCCTGCGAAAGCTACTTTCCACTTTCTGATGGTTACAAGTGTGAGATCTGACAGAGGGACGACACAGGAACAAGGCGGTGGCGGACGTGCTCGCCTAACCCTCCTCTGCCCGGCTGACCAGTATCAATTTGCAGCAGACATCCTTCCCTCCTCTTCCTGTTCCCGCCTCTTTATGATCCATCCAAAACATCGGCTGCGTGTGTCACAGCCTGCTTTATAAAGCACAAAGGCCATGAGAGAGCTTTGACTGTCATGGTGTTTATTGGGAAACACAGACTGTCTTTCACTGAGCCGCACTGTGACGGACTGAGTACTGATCCCTCTTTGCAATGCTTAGATGCAGAAACCAATAGCTTTCCATCGCTAATTATCAATTTCAGAGTTAAGTAGGTCAACATTTACTAAATAAGTATTTTCAGAAAACAAGTCATAGCCAGCATATATAACGGGAAATTATGTTTTATTTTGTTTGTTATTCTAACTTGCTGTGAATCCCAACTTGTTGCAAACGTAAGGAGCTGAATTCGGCTTTTGTGCAAACAAAGTGTCACAGAAGTTAGAGGAACCAGTGCCGTGACCATGGCAACCTTGTTCGAGCCACAACAAGAGGGGTTTTGTCCTCATGGGTCGCTTTGCTGAACCCTACTGCGACTGCTCTCCTTTTTATACCTCTTTTTCACTCTTTGCCCGTTTGTCTCTCGTTCTCACACGAACATGCACACAAACACAGAAAAACCAGTCTTTCTTTTTTATATACCTCATTCCCCAGGGTGCATGGTGTCCCTGCATGGGGAGTGTTTACGGGATGTTATCTGTGTCAGTGCCGGCCCCTCATCCCTCCGAGTGGGTTTCTGAGGAATGCTGAAACGGGATGGAGGAGTTCCAAAGGGGGAGTGACGAGAGAGAGACAGACAGACACTGGGAGAGAGAGGGAGAGAGAGAGAGAGAGAGAGAGAGAGAGAGAGAGAGAGAGAGAGAGAGAGAGAGAGAGAGAGAGAGAGAGAGACTATATATACATCCCAAGGAGGCTGGTGCTCACAGGCACAGCTGGACTACTGGATAACTGGACTGTAGCCCACTGGATATCTAGCTAGAAAGGTGAGTTCTTCTTTTTTCTGCTCTAATTCTTTATTCAGCTTCTCCATCATCTACTTTACCACCTTACCATATTTTTTGGTTTTCTATAAAAGGTTTAAAAGAAAGGAAGGAAATAGAGAGAAAGAAAGAAAACTAGATTTTTGGTTCTGTTTGTTCTGTTTTCTCAACATTATTAAAACTGGCCTTCATTGAGAGCTTTTTATTTTCCTTTATTGCTTTTTTTAAAGTCTTGTATTTTCTTCAAACAGTAACATTTTCTTTGCCATAGAAAAACAGCCCAGTTTTAAGTGACGTGCCGGAGGTAGAGGTCTGTGGGGGATGTGGTCTTGTTGAGGACTTTCGTACGTCCTATTTAAGCTCTGTAGCTTTGTAGCAAAGCATATCACATTGAAAGGGGAGACCAGTGTTTGATCAAGTGCTGTGTGGGACTCGCCTTCTTTTCCTTTCACAAAAATATATTTCACTTTTTGTGCTAAAAGAAGACAAACTTTATTAATTTTTTGGCTTTACAAGTGAAGATCTTTTCAAACCAGGATAATTACTCAGTAAGTATTTTCTTTCACTGTTTATTTTCTTTCTCCTTTTAAATTAGAATGGAATTTTATTCTATTATGTGATTGCAAATTCAAATTTTGAATGGTGCACTTTTTTGTTATTTTTATAACATAGAAATGTAGAAAAGAAAGATAAAATCACTGATGGCATGTGACTGGATAAAGTAAATGTAATGATTGCAGTGATAGGAAAGGCTGTAAAATGGCACCACTGATCTCATCACTGCAGCAATTATTGGTGAGCCTATTTTCTGTGGTTACACATATAGACATGTATTTGGCTCTTTTGTTTCATACCAAAAACCTCAAAAACAGATTTGTATGTGTTTGGTTTTAATTACCTTGGTGCTGGAATGATTAGGGACGTGTGATTGCTTTATAGAACAAGTGCAGTTGGGTGGATTTTCTTCTCTCAGACCTGGGTGTGCCTTTTTCTGAACTGGAATATGGGCCCCAGGGAGCAAGAAATGAGTTAGGTCATCTCTCTTGTGTATTTTACATCGAAAACCATACTATCGTTACCAAAGTAAAACCCCCTTTTACCATGTTGTGAACATCTGTGTTTGCTTTCGGTCTTGGCTATTGTTAGAGCAGTTTAAAAAAAAATGACATCCCAAAGGGCCAGTTCTGCAATGTTGCGCAATACTTCACATCATAATTCTTGAGTACACACACACCATGTTTGATATTTGTTCTGAATTGCCATCCATGTGTGTCTTGTGTGTACTTTTATGAGCTTTTTCTGATATGTGTCAATGCCACCAAGGCTTAAAAACAAGTCCCTGTCATGAGCTGAGGCTCTGAGGGTGCGGCATGAAACTGGATGCCTACATGTGCAGACATGACCTGCAGTTTGCTTTATCGTAGGGTTTTGTTTCTCAGGAAAATGTCCTGTGAGAAAAAAATGAATTATATCAGCTGATTACATTTGTTCTAGCAAATCTAACTGAAAAAAGAAAACGGAGTGTCATATTTTTTTCTCAAATGTCTTAAAATCACACTATAATGAACTTTACAAGGGTTTCATGTTTCTTCTTCTTTCAGGCACCAGCAAAGCCTCTGACAGTGGAAACCAAATTAGATTAGATAGTGTGAAATACATAATACAAAGATGAACAGTGTGGCAGATTGGGTCGTGCAGAACAGGGACAAGATCGAGAAAGGTGTGGAGATCATGGGGCAAGCCGCTGAGGTGCTCGCTGCCACTGTGGGCCAGCTTCACCCCATCTTAGAGGCTGTGTTCATGGCCTCATCCGAGATACTCAGCAACCCGGACAGCAAAGAGGCTCGCTACCTGACTGAGCAGTTTGAACTGGTCAACCGGCAACTTGAAGGCGTCCAAGATGAGATTGATAAAATTGCCCTGGAGCTGCAGAAGACGTCAATGAACAAGCAAAACTTCGATCGAGAGGCGCAGATGCTCAGCCAGTACGAAAAGTTCCAGGACTTTGTCAACGCCAAACCAAAGTTCAAAGAGAAGAAGATGGAGAAGTTCCTCAGCCATTACGAGAACACCGATGCCGACTTGAACCTGGACGCCCTCTACAATGCTGTCATTGGGGAGAGCACCTCAGGAGACCCAATACTGGAAACGGTTGTGACCACAGAGCAGAGAAGCAGAAGGGCAGTTGAGGATTTCTGTGCGCGGCTGAAGAAGCTTTTTGTGGTGGGCATTATCGCCGTCATGGGCTATTCCGCCCTCAAGAAAGGGGTGGTCGGGGAGGAGATGGTGAAGAAGTGGCAGGGACGGATGGAGGATGTGGAGACAAAAATGAAAGCGGCTGTGGATGACTGTACAGAGAACTTTGCCGATCAAGCCAAGCTGGACATGGAGCTCCAGCTTCAGAAGAATCCCGGCACTGTCAACCAGGACTTCACCAAATCCCTTCTGGATTCACTTGTTAAGAAATACGACTGGGTGAACTGGTCAATCAGGGCCTTCAACAACAGCGAGCGCATTTTCTTTTTCAACTGGCTGGCAGGAAAGAAGTGCCACGGAAGTGGAGGAACGAACTGGTTTGACATTTTGACCAACAGCGAGATCAAAGTGGTGGTCTCTTTCTGTGTCGACCCCAAGCCCATTAACAAGATTCAGATCCAGGAGCAGATTGAGAGTCAGAAGATGACGGGGAACATGATGGCAGTGGCTCAGGCGTTGAACAAGAGCTTCCCCAACTGCCTGGTCCATGCTGTCAGCCATTACAAGGAGGTGGTGCAGTCCAACAACTTCCATGAGGATTGTTACTACTATGGAAAACAAAAGAGAGCCTACATGTGTATCCACTCCGAGTAGGCTCACAGAGAAACATAAAGTGAGCTCCACATAAATTCATGAATGTCTTTACCAGAGACCTGGAAATATTTCCATTAAATGTAGAAATGTATTCATAAATATTGTCTGTGTCGATGCATAATCTGCTCTGTCTGGTTTCAGGAATGTGATTCATTGTCCTACTTGTAGTGATTTTTATTATTTTACATATGTATCTTTCATCTGATGATGATACAGCAGCTTCAGGCCAGCTTCGACTTAGTGTTATGAAACTTGATTCTGTCTCCATTGGATATTACGAGGGTTGGACAATAAGTCAATTGTCTGCTTCAGGAAACTTTGCCATACGTTTATTCCCTTTAATCCCTTTAGGGTCGTGGACCATTGTGGGCAATGTTGTAAATCAATGAACAGGACTACTTTATGGTGTTATTCGATGTTTATGTGATTTTCTTTTGCATTAATGTGATGCAGTGCCCAGATGTGTCTGTTTGGGTTATTTTAAGCTTCACAGTTCATAATTGGCCTTTCAAAGCTGTAGAACAAACGAGTAAGTGGACCTTGAGTTGGGATTTTTTTGCCAACTGCAGCTTCTGATGTCAAAAATTATCTGTCAAGCCCAAAACCCTCACTCACTGTCGCTGTCTTGCCAAGAGTAAGATAAGAAGATCGATAGCACTCTAGTCCGTTTGTAAAATATGAAGCTTCAGCCAGGAAACAGTTACCTTAAATTAGCATAAAGACTTGAAACAGGAATTGTAAAAATGTCAAAGTACACTTTGTTTGCTTGTACAGATTAAACAAACGAGATATAACCTTTGGACAGAGCCATGCTAGCAGCTTTAAGACTTTGTGCTAAGCTAAGCTAACCGTCTCCTGGATGAGGCTTCATATTTAACATACAGACATGATAGTAGCATCAATCTTCTCATCTAACTCTGTGATATAGTCAAAAGTATTTGGACCTTTTAATCTAGTTTCTCAATTGATTTTCATGAACATTTTACCACATAGGCATAAACTATATATCACAAAGAAATAAATGACATGTACTGTGGTAGCAGATTATATCGATATCGTCCATTCCTAGATATAAATGTGTACAACACAAAATCTATTCTTGCTGCTTTTTGTGCAATATATTGCTGCAGGGACAAAGTCCTTATTCCACAATCACGTAATCAAAAATACTTATGTGTATTTTACTTCAATTTGTAATAAACAAAAAGATATGAATGGTTTTGTCATCATTGGTCATCATTGCTGAGGTATTTAAAAGAACGTTTTGAGTTAAAACCTATAACAATTATTGAAAAGCCTGACATTACAAATCTCCCTCAACAGTAATAATGCTTTAGTAACATGCCATTGTTTACCAAATGGGTAGAGGTTGAACAATATTAATATCACCACATGAACCACATGCGCACTACTTCTTTCTTCTTCCTCCACCACCCAACTTTGTTCTGTCTGATGGGTGTGTCTCTGTAACTTGAGAGCCACATGACCAATAGGAAGACAAACTAACTCTGGAAGTTAGTGTATTTCTTCCGCAAACTTTTTAAGGTGAGTCCATTTCTATTCTAAATGATTCGTAGTGGACAAGCTTATATAAGTTAACTGTGATGGTGCTGATAAGACAGTTTAATAGGAATCGCTTCATCGACTCCATTGCAGTCTCTCGTTACATAATCGAGCCTTTTTCCCTCTTTGACACACCGGAGTGCTGTTAGAGTAAAGTATTTTGTTAACGCAGCTTAATTAAATAAAGTAAAGTGGGTGATTTTAGATGAATCTGCGAAATGTAATGCAGTTTAAACTAAAAAAAGAAGAGTCGGCTTTTATGGGCGTTGGTTGCCAGATCTGGTGCCACCGCTTCACTTTTTCCAGGAAGTGTCAACACTTAAAGGTGTTATACACTTGTGTTGTGCTGTAACACCAACACAAACCTAATCTGTGGTGTTAACCTGCGATGTTTGTTTGCCTCTCTGTCCTTCGTCTGTAAAATGATACAATTAGAGGCCTTGTCCACGGACTGATCAATACTTTTCCATTAGGAGGACGCATTAACAGCGTTCAGCTCGTCCCTCAGTGGCCGGACTGAGCGGTCAGCTGTCAGAGGGTTTGGTCATCTTTGTGTTCAGAGGAAGCTCTGCCACATAACATAAATGAAACATGAACTCTTTCAGTGTGTGTTTCTGTTTCAAGTAAACTGCTTAATACACAGTGTATTGTTTTATTATCCCAAATGCTGCTATGACACTAGAAATAAACATGTTTTCAATTCTGTTTTCAGTCAGTAGAAGGAGAAGAAGTAGCCTATTCACATCCTTTATTTAAATAAAGCAAATGCCAAACTGTCTTAGTAAAAGTCCTGCAATCAGAATATAACTTAGTCTAAGTACAAAAGTACTATTAGCTAGATGTACTTAAAGTATAAAAAGTACTGCAAAACAAAGTCCCCTGTGACCTTATTGCATTTGATGCATCAACGTCCAGCATTTTACTCTTGTAGTTGGTAGAATTTGAGCTATTTTTGAACTACTAATACATTTTTAGTCCAGTGGTTTCCAAACTAGAAGTCACAAGATGAGTCTGAGGTGTTTGCACTGTATATAACTGAGTATAAGTGGATAAGTCTGTAGCTTGTCCTTCATATCCTCTCTGATGAGAGATGCACCTCCAGCTCTCTGTCTCTGAAAATGTGATTTCTTCAAACACTTTTATGTTTGAAGTGTGTGTGTGTGTGTGTGTGTGTGTGTGTGTGTGTGTGTGTGTGTGTGTGTGTGTGTGTGTGTGTGTGTGTGTGAGTGATGGTGCTTCACATGCACTCAGACTGTAGTTACACGACCCCTGGGACCCCGAGAGAGAGATAGAGAACATCAGTGTAAAACAGGAATCACAGTTTTAGCTCGGTCAAATCTAATAAGATACAGTAACTGTAAATGTTCTAACATCCTGCTGGAACTTCCTGTACTGTGTTGTTTTTGTTATCAAGTCTTACAACTTTAATTCGTTAGATATTACATAACGCTATTTTACATCACAATAAAGTAGGCCTACTTTTACAGTTTTGTAGTTTTAAGGTGTTTGATGCATCAGGCTGAGAAATAAGTGCTATCTTCTCTCTGCAATCCAGCTAGATAAACCGACAGAGCAGACCTCAGCAGAGAGACGAACAAGCTGACAGATTATTTTCCATTGTCTTGTTGCCCCGGTAACTTGCTGAGTTTCATTGGAAAACGCACCCTTGCCCAGCAAGTTTAACCTCTTACACTTAATCACTTCCCACGCCTGCTGCTCCATTATTGACTGGGCTGCAGCTCTGCTGCTTCTCCTTCAGCCACAACATTAAAAAAAAAAAACTGAACATGAGCAACTGTCTGAAAGCCAGAAACCTAAATTTGAACGTGTGATGACAGATTCATCACCTTGAGCTGCTGCGTAGACAATCTTAGACAGGAGGTGACTGTTACAGCATTTTTCCACCAAAATGTTATTTCTACCCAAATCACACATTACCAGTTTTGCAAAATAAGGACATGCCTGAACATGCCCAGAACATCTGCCTGGGTTGCTCTCACAGTCAGCTTGTTCTGTTTCCTGGCCTTGGGAAGAGATGTTTGTGTTAAATAATATTTTCCAGATCCAGTGAACATTTTGTTATTCAAGAGCAAAGTGCACGGCAGGAAGTAACTTCCTTCATATAACCGAGCATCACTACTTGCTTTTTAACCTTTTGTATTATTATGTCATATATACTGTCATTGCAAGTCGTCTATACTAAAGGTGAGCTCAATAAGGAGGTGTTTACTACTCCATGTTGTCTTCTCATTCCAACACTGCACTAAGAAATGGTGCATTGGATAAATAACAGCTACTCCTTTAAGTCCCACAATGTAAACTTTTTATTGAAACTGTTGATGTCTCAACAGTAAACACACAAATAACGTACCAACAGTTCAACCCACACCGGCCCTTCGTCACCGCTGAATTCCCTTTGCATTGTTGACGCATTGCTCACTGGGTGTGGCCAGCAGCCAGCACTGAAGCTCACTTGGCTCTTTCTCTTATTTCTTATCAGTTTTTTGCTGTGTCGTAAGAGAAGCAGGGAGAGCAGGCCACCGTCCAACAACACTGGAACAAAACTGTAAGTACATTTAGAAAACCCAACATTATTCTCTGTCAGTGAAACTGAAATGTCTGATACTGTTCAGCTTTTTACCTGTATGTTTGATCTTAGAATAAGTTTCACACAGGTCTGTTTCTAACCATGTCAATATCTTTCTCTTGTTAGAATCAGTGTGACACCAGCAAAGATGGCAAACCAGCTACAGCAGCTTGTAGCGGATAGGAAGGATATGGTGGAGACTGTGATGGAAGTGTTTGAACATGGAGCTGAAATGGTGGCCAGTATCGCCGGCGACCTTTTCCCCATTTTCGCCATCGCTGCTCCCATTGTTAAACTGGCTCTGGACAATGTGGAAAGCAAAGAGGCTGTGTTCATGAAGGAGCAGTTTCAGAAGGTGAGAGATCGTCTGGAGGGGGTATCCGAGGAGATTCAGCGGATCAACGATGAGATCAAGAAGAGCGGATTGGATGCTGTGTATTTCCCCGTGGAGGAGAACATCACTAACCAGTTCAGGAAGTACATGGACATTCTCAACGCCAAACCCAAGTTCCGGGAGGTCAAGAAGAAGCTTTTCCTGGATCATTTTTCCAAGACCGGCGGTGACAAAAACCTTATCACGCTCTACAACTCTGTGACGGGAGAGAACTTCTCTGGGGAATCTGTGCTCGAGATCACACTGAACTACGAGGAGAAAAGTCGCCGGCCGGTGGAGGACTTCTGCGCCAGGCTGAAGAAGCTCTTCTGCATCGGGCTCATCGCACTTCTGGGCCACGCCGCTCTGAAGGGATACGACGAGGAGGATGCGCTTCTGAAAGAGTGGGGCGAGAAGATGAATACTGTCCAGGCTAAAATGAATACTGTCATTGAAGACTGCATCATCAGCTTCCCCAAACAGGCTGAGATGGATTCCCGTCAACTGGTGCGAGACGAGTCAAACCTAACCCACCAGCAGCTCGCTGACGCTATCGTAGAGAAACTAAAGAAGAAGTATGACTGGGTGGGCTGGTCCGTGCGTATATTCAAGTCCCCTTCAGGCTTGTTTGCCAACAAGAAGGATTACCACTGCCCGACAGGGAAGAGTCGCTTCCAGGTCCCTTCATCAGATGAGAAACTCAACGTCTGGGTGTCCTACAGCTCCTCGCCAGAGCCTGTGGATAAGAATCACATCCAGCAGCTGATCCAGAGTCAGAAGAAAGTCACGGTGGTGAGTGTAGCAGAGGTCCTGTTTGAGAAGCTGCCCGGCGCCTGCGTGGTCCACACGGTCAAAACCAGCAAAGACCTGGCCTGCTCCTGGAGCTTCACAGATGAGCTCTACTACTGGCAGGAGCACAAAAACTTCTACGTCAGCGTCCACTCGGCTTGAAGTTTTAGACGTCGAAAAAACACTCAAAGGTCATTCAATGATTGTAGGTTACACTATATTTACACAGTCTATGCCTCTGCTTAGCCTCTGCAGGGAAATACTACACAGTATGTGCCTTAATTGAATCTCTCTAATAGTCTTTTTTTTACTGAGTTATTCTCTTTCTCTAAGATTGTTATGTTCTGTGAGTTGTATGCACCATATCAATAACATTTTCTTTATAGAGCCCTAATATCACACATTTGCTTCAAGGGCTTTTCCAATCTCTGCAGCTCAATACAAAACCCTCTGACCCTCCATTAGGATTTAAACCTCAGGAGGGATCGCTCTTCCAGGACGGACAGACATGCAATAGATGTCATGTGCACAGACTTCCACAAGAAAGTAACATAAACTATATTCTTTAACTAAGAATACTAACCTTTATGATCCCGTACGTGCTTTGTGTATTACTCAGAAGAGCTCAGCCCCTTTGTTGAAGATGTATAATCTCCCAGTGTCTCCTTTTTGTTATGAAATTGGTCAATCGTGTAACCTGATAAAGTTGGCAGTTGGCGAGAAATCTACAACTGTGTTTTTTACTGTCACTGTAAATTTCCAGAGGACGTGGTTGTTTTCTTCGGGGGGGGGAAGTTCCTGACTTAGAATCCGGCTGTCATACAGAGATTATGTGTTGCTGGTAGTGATAAGCGGTGACCTTCGCCTTCTTGAGGACATACACACCAAAGATACTGAGGGGAAAAATGTCTCCAGACGTTTACAGAGAACTGTGACAGAAACCTTTATTCTGATTTCAGCACAGTAAACAGTAAACCTCGTCACTGGCTGCTCTACAGCACCGAGAGAGCACGAGAGAGCACGAGAGACGAGGCCTCAAACAACACATACTGTAGTGAACTGGTACCCATGAAAACTTTATCTACACACGCTGCCACGAACATGCCGAGGCGTAGCGACGGCAAGACTTTGTTTACATGCAGATGCCTGGCATAGCTGTTCTAGTGTCACCTGTGTGGTTGTGCAACACAATCTGGAAAGTTGTAGACCCACCTGCTCAAGGGTGGAGGATTTACTAATATAAACAGTTAGTTGAATTTTGGACAATGTAAATCTTGGGTTTGGGATCTTTTGTTTTCAAATGTTCAAATGTGACCACGACATCAACATTATGTTGTCAGAACTACAGTGTGTCATGGAGACACGGCAGAAACTCACCACTGACCGGTTTGAATTGTTTCAGATCATTTGTTTAATATTGTAAACTGCTGTAATCTGTGTGTTGTTTATATGTTATCACCAATATATTTCTTTGACCCAAACATGCCCCATATTTACTGTAGGATTGTTGATTTATCTCGCACTGTTTTATACTATTTCTATTTCCATACAGTATATTTGGGTTTCCAGTGTCCTGTTGGTACACCAAAGCAATGAATGTAAAACATCTTCCAAATAAACTCAGTCGTACGTCACGTGTTGCTCATTTCTTTTTGTGAATGTCTCGCTGTTTGTTATCACACAAACCTCTGACTCACTGTGTAAAAACTGCTCTACTGTAAAGTTATTCATGAATTTATTGTTCAAAACATGAACAATTACAACAGATTAGGTTGCTAATATTTGTGGTTACTCTTATTCAAACGTGTGTGATGTTTATGAATCACAGTAACATGTTTTACTTTACTTTATTAACTCTTGAACTAACTATAAACTAAACATAACATTTTTGGCATAAGTAACACATTAAATTCCTCTCCACTGAGGTGTCATCGAGCGCAGCATTTAACACCCCACTGTTCCACGGAGAAATCTTACAGCTTAGTAAAAAAGGGATATTCTGGTTAGTTTGGAAACACCCAGAGTGCTCTATAATTATGTGGTTGTGGCTTTTCTATATATATATATACATAAAGACTCATGGCCCTGCAGTACATCACACGGGGTCAAGTGCCTCAACAGAAATCAACAAGTGCAAAGGAAGAACAAGTGGGTCAAAGATTATTTAGATTTATTTTTACTGACATTTCTTGGATTGAACCTTTAACCAGAAGAAAATCCTGAGCAAAGACGTAAAGAGACGTCACTAGATGCTGCAGATCAACATGGATGACATAATAATAATAATGTGAAATATTGGATAGTTCTAGTTCCTTCTAAATCTTTTACAAGGGGTTGTGAGATGGGTATGAAGCCTTAACGGTTGGAAATATGTAGTCTTGTTCTCTCTGTATCTGCATTTATTCGTACACAAGTTCATGTTCAAGGTCGTTTACTGTATTTTTATACAGCAAGTTTCAAGCAAGTCTAAAAAGACAATAAAATAAATGTACAACAACACAGATCAAGCCGTGGAGTTGAAGCTTATATGAACCCAAAGGAGAGATGGGATTTTGTTTAGTGCCAGCATAAGAAATATAAGAAATTCTTTAATAACAGCAGGAAATGTGGCAGAAATGTGGGGGGGCCCAGACAGTCTGTCGATGTCAGGAGAAATACTCCAATTACCAAAGCTGGCTTGCAGAGGAGACAGACCCTGTTGTCGGGATACCTGTTTGCCAATGGAACAAGACTGAGACAGAAGGAATTTAAAACTTTTCCTTCGCTTAACGAAGCAAATCTCTTATAAATGCTTTCCAAATTTCCACTGGCAGGTGACCCAGTTTCATCAATGCTCAGTGAGCTGAGGCCCACATGCTCTCAGCATCTTTGAGGAAAGAAAGCTTACGGAAAATGAGCCTGAAAATGAGCAGAAATGACAAACATTGATAAACATTTACAATATGGGAAAACTGTCATGATTTCATACCTTGACCTTGACCTTGACCTTGACCTCGGCCTGCTAAGGGGATATTAACAGAGTCGATGGGATCCATACGGAGAATAATGCATAACACCAAGATTTAGAAACAAATAACAAAAGCTAACATGAAAACACACAGAAATGAGGAAACAACTCAATAACGATGCTACTGATAACTTAGATTTATCTAAATGTATACATTAAATGTATAATAACAAAAGTGTGAATCTAAATAGGACCTCTCTGCAGGAGTCAAACAACACAATAGAACTAATAGAGTCATATATGTACAAGTGTTTGCCGTGATCCTTCAGTTCTGTATGGAAAGGCTGCTGCAGGCCGTTTTCTGTCTACGCCCAGGTGGGTTAAAGGGGCGGCGGACACACGAATAGGCGAAGTGATGCTTTTAATCAGAGCAGAATTACTCTGCCATTAATATGACTTGGCCACACAGTCCTGCATTGAGCCCGGCCCGTCAGGTGACCTCAGGAACGCAGAAAAACATCACGTGGCAACGAAAAGATTCGCCCGCTTTGCAGGAATACATTGTGCTGTCAGCCGTCACCCCAGCGTAACCCTCAGCTCTGACTTAATTCAGTCCTGATGGGAATAGCAGACATTTTGGCTTTTAAAAAAAAAAGTGGTCACATATTTTAATCAGTTGGTGCATGTCAGATGGAGAGTGGGAGGGGCTAGTTCTCTGAGAGGCATCTCTGCTTCTCAGGGCTCTGAATGCAGCTGACTTTAAGATTAGGAAAAATATAGATTTGGTGACTATCATGAGGAACCACAAATAGTCTGTTGATGCTGAACGAAGTGGAGGAGACTTCAAAGAAAAGTGAAGTATAGAAAGGTTAGCTAACCAAATGATCTTTTGTCTGTCATTTAAAAAGGATAGGATATCTTATGGGAGTCATAAAGCTGATACGCAACAAATCGCTCAAGAGCTGCTCTTCTCAATATTTTCATATAAACAGTGCATCTTTTTCAGCTCATTGTTTTGGATTCTAGGATGATAATTATGTCCGTTTGCTGTGCTGCCCCCATGTGGACAGAAATCAATTGATTTGTGTTAAAAGTTATTGATTGGTGTCAATGCTTTACTGATGTAAAATATTATGACTTAAGCTTCTGCATCAAGAAAACTGAGAAGCACAAATAATGTATGGCAGCAAAACCTCTAAAACCACAAACTTCTTGAACCTCTGTCATCAAACACCATGTTTTCACTCTTGGTCCCCTTCCTCACCCTTCGTAGTGTGATCCTCTGTCCTCCCTCCTCAAATACCAACATCTGGGCAAGACACAGCAAGCGTATGTGGCTCTCTGACTACATGTCAAAGTAAATCCTCCACTATGGAGCTTTAGAGGCGGTATCACAGTTAGGTCTGGTATTGTTTTCAGAATGTAACCTGAGGCGTCTTTCAGATCCTTTCATACCTCTGGCTTTTTAAACATTGTATGAGCAGTGACTCCAATGTACGTTTTGCAATATAATTACAAATTATATTGTGACACCAGCACAAACTATGCAAAGCCTTAAGCCATCACCTCCACCTTTTCAGTATTTAAAATAACTCCTGACTGGTTTCTCTCCCATTACGCCACAAACCAAAAGGTTAGAAAAAAGACACTGACATCAGCAGATTATCCCCGATAGTGGGGCAGTATGTCTGTGTCAGTTAAACAACGTTGTTCTGTTCAATTATTCAGCACTTATTAACCTTTTTTTATGCAACCAGAGACGTATCGCTCAGAACAAGGCTTTCTTTTACAGGAAAACACATTTAACATCATTATCAAATGTTCAATTCAATACCCTTCCACGTGAAGATTCACATATAGGCATTTAGTTTTTGTACATTTTGCACCTGACAAATTCACATCATTTTGGCACTTGTGATTTATGGATGTTTCATAAGTAAAATGTAAGAAATGACATGTGAACACATTCATTTTAAATGTTATATCTACATGGAAACGCATGTGAGGAAACAGTTCATATGTGAAATATTTCACGTGAATATATCATATTTTATGTATGAAAACATGAATGTCACATGTGTTTTTAAGTACAATAAGGGTGCTAAATTGTAAAATGTTCCTGCTAATTTGTGTGTGATATCAGCCTCCCATTGTGCGTTTTGATTTTGGCACTCGGAGCTGTACCTTTAAACACATTACGTAGACATCTTACACCTCATCATTCATGATTTATAATACATAAGAAAACACAGACATACCTGTGGCTCTGCCTTAAGCCACTCTGTGTGCTTGTAACTGTGTTGTGCAACAGGAATTCAACATGAATCAACATTCGAGGCACCTGCTGCAATGTAATGAGAACAATGTAATGAGAACAGAATCTTGTAGACGGCACACACACAGGACAGGTGCGGCCGTCATTTTCACATATTTGTCGGTCTAGAGCTTCCAAGCATAAAGCTATTGTTCTGAGCAAAATCTGACTCTGCATGAAAAAATGACTTACATTGTCATGTGTGTCAGTAGGTTAAAGACCTATAGCACCCGAGAAGCGCACAATTTCCTCAATGTTGCTTTTTTAACTGCGAGGGAATATGGATTTGAGGGCTATAGAAAATCAGGGATTGTATCTTTAATAAGACAGCTGGACTGACTGAACCAAAGCAAAATATTAAATCAAATTAAGTCAAGTCGCTTGGATGAATTAGTTGGATGCATTGTGTTATTAAAGAGTACTTTTCAGATAGACACTGTGTCTAAATTCATCCATCACAGTACAGGCCAAAAAGCTATAGTAGCCTCAGATTGACTTACATTGTTACCTAAACTCTACATACATTTAGAAAGACTTTATTTGTTTATCTGTCATGCACTAGATCTGTAAAATAAATACATTTCAAATCAGTTTAATGCTCAATCTGAAACTCAAAGCAATGATTTGCCACTTTATCTATGAACATTAGTAGAAATGCAAATAGTGTAATAGAAATACTTAAGAAAGGAGAAAGTTGAACAAAGGTAACATACAAGGCTGTCTGTCAACTTGCTCTGCAGAGACTCAGCTCATCCTTATCTCAGCCATAACAAACTGAAAATAACTGTTTAAAGTCTGTTTTGTTTACTTTTGAAAGGAACAATAAGATACCATGACCCGGTGTTCTTTCAGATTTTCCCACACTTGAGTTGTTGTAAATCTCAGGATCCAAGGATGCAGACGAAATGCACAACGAAATGCAGTTTTAGCCTAGTCGATTTATGCTACACAAGAAAAACATGACAAAACAGAACAAAAACAGGAGTGTATTCCTGTAGTGCATTTATTTTTGAATTTGCATCAGGAATCCCCTATAATAATATTTGTATTAATTACATTTGACGCTTTGTCTCCCACATTCCTCTAATTTCACCCGAGTTTATCACCAAAGTTTAAAGACTGAAACTATATATGTTAAAGAAATATACAAAAAAACATCAGGTTTTTTTTATCTAGATATCAAAAATGCTGCATTGAAATGCATTATTTCCTTACCTAATGCCTTTTCAGGGATTAAAACCTATATTATCAATATTATTTGCATAAAGTTAGATTGGATGTGTTTGTTTAATGGCACTGTAATCCCTTCTCAAAATAAGAAACTGTGCACATGCACAGTTAAGGAAAATCCCAGCAGGCAACGTAGGCAATGTGTGTGAATTTAAGAGAATGACCGCCGCCTAGTGGCGAACAGTGTCATCACAGGTTGAGGAAATTAGGAAAATACTCAGTGTATAAAGTCCATGTCGCTAAAACTATTGCAGCCGGATACAACATGTCTGCAGTAAATCAAACCCCATTCATATCAATGAGGTTAGAAACCCGAAATCAAATTGTTGCCATCCATATACTGTGTGTATATTTCCTATGCACCCGTAGATATCGAAGCATGCAGATGGTTATGTTTTATTTTCAGATTTTGAGATAGCTGCCTCCTTAATGGAATTTATTTCTTTTTGAAAATTCAACACTTATGTCTCTTTTGGCAGCTTTTAGCATTTTTACAAAATAAATTATGAAAATGAGATAATAAATGAAATGACTGAAAGTCACACTAATTGAATAGCAGAGATATGAAAATTGTTGGTGTGAAGTATTTGTAATGTTTTTAAGCAAAAGGTATAAGGGGATACACAATGGTTACCCTCGCTATGATGCACCGTCTCTGCCGTACCATTTAGTGTAGTACACATATCCCATACTCTGGCATCCATGAAAACCGACGGACTGTAAGAGAAACTGTTCTGAGGATAGTCTAAGGATAGTAAATGAGTCCATTTCAGGATTTAAAATAAACCAATAACTTTAATTGATTTTCAAATGTTAATCACAAATCACATTTTCCTGGTTACTCCATAACCTTTTGCCAGAAATGAGAGATTTCACATTAATCTCTCCCTGTACAGACAGCATGCTTCAATCATGTGTGACCATGAACTATGTTTTCTTTACTTTACATGTTTTTAGTGAAGCAAGAAAAAATATTCACCGGCAGATAGAAAAACAATCAACCCATTAACAGATAGAGGGTGGGGGGGGGTTACAATAATTCATAGTCATGCTTCCATGAGTTTAGTTGAATTGATTGTAAGCACCAGGATTGGTCAGGAAAAGTTCCTTAAACTGTGGCTGCTGAGCTTCAACATCTTTGCCATCCTGCTTGCACAGAAAAAGAAGTTTGCATGAGTTAAGCTAACACAGAATAAATAATCAATGTGACTTTTTACTGCACATATTAAATATTGCACCAGTAATGCAGCTGAATGTATCCCTACTACAACTACTATTACTGTTATGCCTACAGCTGTCATTACTGCTCGTACTACTAATCCTTTGCTTCACCTTCCTGAATACATCAGCTGTCCTCTAATTCATGTGGACTGTGTACATTTTGTGAAATGTCTTCCTGGTTTCATACCTCTTCCTTATTCCTGGTGAACACGGCCGTGGTGCCCAGAATAACAAAGCTGAAGCAGGCAGCCAGCTGCAGAACAGCCAGGATGATCAGAGTAATGTCAATGGTCAAGAAACGCTGACAAAGATAAAAAAAAATATAAACAATTAGGAATTTAAGAATCAGCTGTCAAAGGAAATTACAGAGTATTTAAAAAGAAATGATGAAAT
Source organism: Cottoperca gobio (assembly GCF_900634415.1). Taxonomy (NCBI): domain Eukaryota; kingdom Metazoa; phylum Chordata; class Actinopteri; order Perciformes; family Bovichtidae; genus Cottoperca; species Cottoperca gobio. The sequence goes on along the minus strand of NC_041370.1, from coordinate 7,055,298 downwards.
GTATTTTTGGCCAGTTTTTAAAGATGCATGTCTTCAGTAGGGACAGACAGGGTGTGAAAGTATAGAAGTATAATAGACAGACAGGGTGTGAAAGTATAGAAGTATAATAGACAGACAAGTTGTTGTTTTTCTTTTTTAAGGAGTTTGAGAAATTGAAAATATGCTTACCTGGAATTTGTAAATTTCATTTTGGAAGTTTTTATTTAAATAATCAGGACTGAACTCGTCACGCCAAATGTGGCTTTGGGATGCCACGTTTGTGGTATTCTGCACAATGCCAATAAGGGCGAAGGCAGATCCAACGATGTTCATAAACACAGAAAAGCCCACCTGAGAGGAAACGCAACATTATTCTTTTGACGTGTACATTTAATCAGACGTTTATCATGATTAACATTTCACTGCATCATTGATGGAGGTAACGTCCCCCGCTTCTAGCAGTGAATCCACAAATACATTCACATCAATTTCATCATTTAACATTTTGTGGTAGCAAAAAATGAATGAGTGATGATTTCATAGTGTTTCATGGTTTATTCAACTGATGATAATTGAGATATAAAGTTTACAGTGATCCTGGAAGGCAGAATTATAAACTGCTTATTCAGACATGAAACCAGCATGTTAAATCAGCCATAACACGTTCAACGGTTCATGGCTCAAAGGGCCTTTAGTCTTTACTTACCAAGCAATAAGTGGGGAACCAGCAGACAAGAAGGCACATGATTCCAGATATGATGAACTGAGGACAGCACAGTGGAATAAATAAAATAAAAAAATGACTATACATTTCACTGTATCTTTTTTTATGAGAAAGAAAAAGAAAACAAAAATCTGAATCAGTAGATGTTGTTATTGTTGGGGTATAACCCTGTATAAGTAGCTGAATAATGTATATTGGCCATTACAGGACTCGTATCAGAACACATTAAGTCACCAGGTGGAGTTCAACTTCTTCCGACTGTGCCACCTCTTCAGGGAAGCTTTGGACTTTCATGTACTGAATCTGCTGGCGTCAGGGATGATCAAGACTGTGTCCACTGCCGTTAAACAGCAGAAGGTAACACCCTTCAATTCGGAGAAACCCACTGAAGGTGAGGGGTCTCTTAGTGGTCTCCAGTGGTCAGCGCTCTGTTTAAGGAAGGGTGGCCACAGACTTAACCGACCAGAGTGCTTTGCAGCAGTAGAGCCTGCAAACCAGTAACTCAGTCCGTAGGGACTTGGCTAGGGAACCGGAGGGTCGTCGGTTCAAGACCAAGTACGTAATGTTTACTGATACTTTGAAAGGTGCCAGTTCGCCTTCTGGCCACACATTGCTCCACGGGTGCTGCATAGTAGCTGCCCAAATTGAGCCAAGTCTAAATTTCATTGTGTCTGCTGTGCTGTGTACATGTGTGACGATACATTTTTTTATTCCATTTCCATAGTGGCCAAGTATGTGTATAGATGTTGACAGCAAGTCCAACCTATCACCTGGGCAGAACATGATACGTGTACTTCTGTCTCCGGGTGTAGTTCGAGGAGATTATATTATAATCCTATAATCCTTGAAAAAGTTCTGGAACTTTTATCTATTTGGTAAAGCATTACAAAAACATTGTTCGCTATAGTAATATTAAACTAAATAAATGTTCTCTTACCACAGCACCAGCTCCAGAGAAGGGGTAATCGTGAATGCTTGTTTTGGCCCAAGTCCGATGTTGAACAGACCAACCAGGATCTGTACAGTCTGTAAAAGATTATACTAAACATCTTATCATCTTATCACCACTTTACACTGCACATGAATAAACACATTGCAGTTTCTCTCACCCCAAGAGTTGTTACATTGGTCTGCTTCAGCAACGAGAAATACATCGGACTGAAGCAAAGAGTCTTGAGGATTTGAAACAGCGGTGGGGACATGCTCCCACTGTCAGCCGCCATGGTGAGCACAGTCACTTCCTTGTCTTTAACAGCAGTGATAGACATCTCTAACACCTGCAACATGACATGGAGATTTGAGATTTCATGGATGGATAGATGGAGTACTTATTAATCCCATTGGGGAAATCGCAGTGTCACAGCAGCCAAGTCACACATAGATCACAAAAAACACAACATGAGGACACAGTTTTGTGAATCGACCTGAGGATGAAGCTCTTGAGTCTCTTGTATTTGTACAAGAGGGAAAGTGTATTTATTTTAAAATCTCAAAAACCACCCGTAAACAACTTTATCAACAGGGGTTGAGGTTGCCAGAGGTTTACAGGTGCCCCCCTCCAACCAGAGTCAGAAGATGATAGGTAATTAGCTTTTTAGTATCTTGGATGGACTGCTGAACAGGCCTATTGGATATACAGGCATGAGTCCACCTGGACCAGAGCCTCTGCACGAAGCAACTGTGACCATATCTTGTTGCAAAGTCAATCAAGGGGCTACAAAAGAAAGACAATACAACTAAAAAGAGAAGCTAATCACAAAGACTCAAAATGACTACTGATGTGAAACCAAAGATAATTGGTAATGACCTTTATTAGTAGTCAGGAGCAGGTTATAGCCGGACGAAGAAGGGGGGCAAGCCAGTCGAAATGGGACTCCTAATGGTGGGGTGGTCTTAGCTGGCTGGTCAGGCTGCCGACAGTGAAACTCCCTGATCAACCGGGCATCCAGGACGTGTCGCGCAGGAACCCAACACCTTTCCTCAGGACCATAACCTTCCCAGTCCACCAGGTACTGGGCAGACCCCTTCCCCGGCGGCAGGAACGAAGGAGGCAGCGAAAGGTGTATACAGGACCGCCATCAATGAAGCGAGGCGGCGGGGGAGGCGGAGCAGCCGGGACCAGTGGGCTCTCCCGCACAGGTTTAACCCTGGAAACGTGGAAGGTCGGATGTATCCGCATGGAACGGGGCAACTTTAGTTTGACTGCCGCGGGGTTGATAACTTCCTGGATCTCAAACGGGCCGATGAACCGAAGTGCCAATTTTTTAGATTCTACCCATAACGGGATGTCCCGAGTGGACAGCCACACTTTCTGGCCCACTAGGTATTTGGGGGCGCCGGTGGGCAGCCATGACGTACCGGTCCGTCGACCGGAGGAGAGTAGCTCTAGCCTGGGTCCAGGTTCGGTGGCAGCGGTTAATGAAAGCCTGGACGGAAGGACAGGAGACCTCTTTCTCCAATGCGGGGAACAGTGGCGGTTGGAACCCGTAGGAACATTGAAATGGGGACAGTCCAGTGGCTGAGCTGACCAGGGTATTGTGGGCATATTCCACCCACAGGAGCTGCCGAGACCAGGACGAGGGATGTTTGCAAATCATGCACCGAAGTGCTGTCTCCAACTCCTGATTTTTCCATTCTGTCTGCCCATTTGATTGTGGGTGGAATCCGGAAGATAGGCTGACGGTGGCCCCCAGGAGCGAACAAAACTCCCTCCAGAATATGGACGTGAACTGGGGTCCTCGGTCGGAGACCACATCGGTAGGGAGTCCATGGAGTCGAAAGACATGCAGCAGAACCAGTTTCGCAGTCTCCTTGGCCGACGGGAGCTTGGGCAGCGACACGAAGTGGGCCATCTTGCTGAACCGGTCAACTATAGTCAGGATGGTGGTATGACCGTTGGACATAGGCAGGCCGGTTACAAAGTCTAGAGAGATGTGGGACCAGGGACACATTTTTTTTAGAGAAGAAGGCACATGGGTGAAGCTTCTGGTCGTCGTCAACCACCCTCTGTGACAAGATGCCCCCTACCCCTACGTCGGAGGCGTAGGGGTGAATACCTCCTGGAAGTCATGGTATTCAACTGGCACCCCCGATAAATCCGGAGCAGGACTGGAGCAGACGGACTGCTGCGGAGCGGCGGCTTGCTTCAGGCACACCTTGTGGCAGGCAGGGCTCCACCCCAGAATGGCCCCTGTCACCCAGTCAATGTTGGGGTTGTGGCGGCGGAGCCAGGGGTATCCCGGAATCAATGGGAGATGAGGAGACCGTAGAAGGTGAAACTGGATGATCTTGTGGTGGTTGCCGGACAGTAGCATCAGAACAGGCATGGTCTGGTGAGTGACGGTCTCCAGGAGGTGGCCATCCAGGGCACTGGCCGGAACGGGGACCGGCAGAGGAACCCGGTCAATCCCCAGCTGCAAGGCAAGGTCCTCGTCCATGAGGCTAACATCAGCCCCGGAGTCAATGAACGTAGCGAGGGCGTGGGACCCGTCAGTCAACAGCAGTCAAACGTGACACAGGGGTCTTTGGTTGGGGAAGAGTCTTTGGGTTCGACTCACCAGTATGGTCCCCATTACTGGTGAGCCCGGCCTTTTGCTGGGCATCTGGAAACGAAATGGCCACCCTGGCCGCAGTATAGACGGAGGTTCCTTCGTCTAAGGTGCTCACGTTCCTCTGAGGTGAGGCTGGTGCGCCCCACCTGCATGGGCTCAGGTCCGCCTGGCAATGGCTCAGCACTGAAACTGGTGGGTGCCACAGGTCCTCGCTGCCGGCCGGATGTGAAGTGACCTAGTGGCCGCTGTCGTTTCTCTCGCCTCCTCACCTGGATCCGCCGATCCAGTCTGGACGTGAGTTCGATTAATCCATTTAGCGAGGATGGTAACTCAAAAGATACCAGCTCATCTTTAAGATAATCCACTAGCCCTAGCAGGTAAGCGCCATTTTGAGCCGCAGAATTCCAATCACTCTGGCAAGCTCTGGTCCGAAAGTCAATCGCATAATCAGCTACCGTCCGGTCTCCCTGCTTTAGACTCATCAGACCTCCGGTAGCGTCTGGACCCATGGAAACTCCGCCGAAGACCTTGCGTAGCTTGGCCGAAAAGCAGCAAAAGAGGAGCAAGCTGTCGTCTGTCGCTTCCACTCTGCTGTTCCCCACAGCCGAGCGCTCCCTGTCAGGTGGGTGATGACGAAAGCCACCTTACGCCCCTCCGAATTGAAGGTGTTTGGCTTCAAGGCGAACAGTTTGTAATGAACGGGTTGCAGCCCTCAGTATCACCGGCATATCGCTCCGGGGTCCCCACCTGAGGCTCCGGTGCTGGCCATGGAGCTGAAACTGGCGGCAGCGGAGCTGGAGGAGGCCCAGGGCTAGTTGCAGATCTCATTGCTAGCGTTAGCTGCTGAACCTGGGCAACTAACGTAGCCATCACTTGCTCCTGGTTAACGGCCGACTGCCGTAGCTCGTTCGTCATCAAGGCGAACCTCGCCTCATGATGCTGGAAGGCGTTCAGAGGTGGCGCTGTGTGTGCTGGGTCCATGAGTGGCCAGATTGTTCTGTCACAACAAGTCGATGGTGGACCCAAGTGCAGCACACAGGAAACCAAAGATAATTGGTAATGACCTTTATTAGTAGTCAGGAGCAGGTTATAGCCGAGTACACTGATCCACACCGGGATGATAATAATCCACAAGGACCAACCAATAGGTAGAAGGCAAGGGGTAAGTAGGGCCGGGCGGAGGGTCGGGAAACAGGTAAGGCAGGTTGAAGGAATCCTGTCTGGGTCGGGAAACAGGCAAGGCAGACAGGTCCAAAACAGGCTTGGTCGGGAAACAGGCAAAGCAGGCAGGTTAGGGGCAGGCAAGGTCGGCAACGAGAGATCTGTTTGGGGAAGAGCGCTGGAAAGACTTGCATGATACAGAGTACAATCTGGCACTGAATGAGTGACTGGGAGAGGCTTAAATAAGGGCTTGATTAATTGGCAGCAGCCTGAGCCCAAGGTGAGGTGATGAGGTGGGAGTGGCTGGCTGGTGAGGTGAGGCGGGGTGTGGAAAAGTACCGGGCTGAGGTAAGAAGTACTGGAGCAGACTGTGACACAAACAGGTTTTTGGCATTTGGACATAGCAAGCTCATTTTACAGGAAAGAGTTGCACTTCTATGTCTGAAACTAACCCAACGGGTGTAAAAAAAAGCTTTCAGAAAAATTAGGAATCAGGGTCTTGAATGTTGATCAAAACACAGACACAACACAGACACACACAGACAAACACACACACACATGCGCGCACACACACACACACACACACACACACACACACACACACACACACACACACACACACACACACACACACACACACTCAATAAACAGGTTGTCTTACTGTGAAATTATTATGAAACGTTTTTGTTTTTGTGTGTGCAGAGAACTCACCTGTTCGTGGCTGAGGAACTCGCTGCGCAGTGTCAGTGTCAGTCTGGTTTGTCGACTGTGTTCAGGAAGCAGCACCACAACTGATACTTCCTGTTGCTATAAGCATCATTAGTTTCACTACACCACTTACTATACTAATAATAATAATAATAAATTGTATTTCAAAGGTAAAAGCAAATATATATGTATGTATATATATATACATACATATATATATATACGTATATATATATATATATATATGAATATATATATATATGTATATACGTGTATATATATATATATATATATATATATATATATATATATACGTATATATGTATATATATATATACATATATATACAGTTGTTTACAGTGAAGAGAATATTATTTTATTGAATTATTCAATGGACTCTACATACCAAGCAGAAAAAAAGGGACCTGTTGCGCCAAAATGTGCATGATTCCAGTTCAAATGAACTGATGAGAGTGGACACTTCATATCAGTAACAAACAAGTGGAAACTATTGTAATGGATTTGTTATCATAAAACAATGTGGCTCTCTTGTGCAATATCATTGTTGAGGAAATACTCTGAATAATAAAATAATAAAATCTGTATTGGAACTCACTGCACGTGTAAAAGTTTGTTGTCTACTATAAACTGTCTAACCCTAACCCTCACCTGTTGATGATTTGATGCGTTACTTGGTTATTCTGCCAGCAGCTTCTGTTCATTTTTTTTGCCAACAAAAATGTAACTTCCAATCCTATAGTAGATTTCTTCAAAATAAAAGTCTAATTTCCACAAACTAACAGTTTGCAAGCAGTGCTCGAATAAGCTTTATTTAAGTAAAAGTAACAATGCCACAATTAAATAATACAGTTAAGGACCTGCAGTCAAAATGAAGCTTCACTTCACCCTAATGTTACATTAAAAGTTGATAGAGGCAATGCCACATAGGCTGTACTGTTTTCAGTCATTCACTGATGAGCATGTTAATACCAAAGAGGAGGAACATCAGGTCAGGAGGCAAATTCACTGAATTAGTATAAAATGTATCCAAACGCACTCCAGATTTACAGATTTAAATGGCTCAGTGGGCATGGACTATGCTTAAGACGATAGGGAGCAGTGTAAATGTGTTCAGCATGATGAGTAAGTTCACTGCAATTTTCAAAAGAACAAACTGATAATACCCGGCCCGCCCACGCACGACATTAACCACAACAGATTGAGGGGATGATGAAAATGAAAGTATCCTGGTCGAGGACTATCCAAACCCTTCCTACATCCAGGCCATGGTCAAACGATACACTCCAGCACGTTCACTTCATTCTGCATCGGCCAATCGGCTCGCCACTCCCTCACTGCAAGTGGGACCCAGACGCCTGTTTGCTATCCTGGCTCCAAAATGGTGGAACGAGCTCCCCATTGATATCAGGTCAGCAGACAGTCTTCACACCTTCCGTTGCAGACTGAAAACTCACCTGTTTCGACTGCACCTCGGCGAATTAAAAAAACAATGTATGTCTCATTGTCAATGTCTCTGTATGTTGCACTTATATTGGTTTAGCTTATTTGTAGCTAATAGTTGAATTCGTATTCTCTTTATAATTATCGTTCCTATTTGTGTGAAAAGAGCACAACTACTCATTATTCATTATGATTCAATCTGTTTGATATAAAGTACACAACAGAAATAAAAAAACAACAAAACAATTGTTTTGATTTGAACAGTCAACAGTTTTGATGCCTTTATTGTTTTAACATGACTTATATTGTAAAATAGAAAACAAAAACCCTTTTACCTCTAAGCTGACCCTAAGGCAAATTATTAGATAGAAAATCATAATCAACGGGTACTATTATAAAAACAACATCAGCATAGAAGGAAATGGACAGCAGCATATACAATTTATTAGAAAGTATTACCAAAAATACTCTAAAGTGCAATCATTTTAAGCAACCCTTGTAGGAAAAGAGCAAGGAGTTTGGCAGCCACTGTACCTAGCTGAATATAAGTAAATCACTGACGTTACAGTACATAAGGTCAATGATATTACGTCACAGGATTATATTACATGGTAACAGAGCAGAAAGCACAGATGTGTATCTAGGCTGTGGGGTTACTGGTCTCCAGCAGTGGTGTGTAGAGTTCTGAGTCACCAATCTAAAAAAAAGGGAAAGATATTATCAGTTAAGCCGATAAAAAGGTGCCAGACTCAAATCTTCAGGGGTTCCAAACCTTATGGTGATTTTGCAAACTCTACCTTGTTTTCTCCGTTCTCACTTGTCCTCCTCCTCAGAGCCTTGATCGACAAGACGGCAGAGCTGATGACGAGGCAGAGCTCCATGACGGACAGGACAATCATCAGAGCATTCATGCTTCTTACAAGCATCTGGTGGGACACAAAAAGCACTGCTAACTTTAAAATATTTGAACATATTTGTTTTGTTTATATAGATTGAATCAATAAAGTAGTAGAATGTGTTCCTGCTTTTTATTTCTGTATTTCTAATTTATTTGTATTTAGGGCTGCAACTAATTATTACAGAAGCACAGTGTGTTCACAAAAGGGCAAAAGAAAGGAAACCTCATCTTGTAATTATGACAAATAATTCATTATAGAATCATTTTGATAGCTTCTATTACTGATGCATGACTTTGTATCCATGAAGCATCCCATACTGAGTTTGCTGCTCATGGACGTACTTATCGTATTGTCACTCTTAAGAGTAGAGAAAAGCTTTAATATCTAATCTATTATATATATAATAATATAATAATAATAATAATAATAATAATAATAATAATAATATTATTATTAATAATACCTTACATATTACTCTCAAATATAGAGATTAGATTGACAACCACCTTAACCTTTTCTCATAATCACGAGATAGTAAGTCATAATCAAACAATAAGGCCTTTTTTGTCTTTGATGAATACAATGAGTTTCCACAATGTTTCCCCCCTAGCCAAACCAATACATTATTTTGTCTATTAAAAGTCAGAATGAACACATTGGGCAGAAAAGTCATCCCAATGTGTTAAAATTGCTTGTTTTCAATCATATAAAACAAAATGTTGGTGATGAATGTCTGGTCGATGGACCAATTAATACATCGACTAATTACATTAATCACTTTTTTATTAATTAGTTTATTCTCAGTGAAGCTGATGTAAACTCATTCTAAAAGGGTTTATAATAGCCTTGGTAAAAGTTTTGTGAATGGGAACTTCTAATATCTGTGAAATATTTAAAGTCCTCTATTTTCCACTCGTCAGTTATATAACCTGTATTTTGACTGCTGAGATATTTCCCCCACGTACCAGGATCAGAGCTTTGCCCTCCAAGCATTTCTCCATCATGATGTCCGACCCAGGAGATGGAGTTGTGGTTCCGTAGCGCCAATTGTAATCAGAATAGCGATTGTTACACATATACCACATGCCGATGTTTCCCATATTGATGCTGTAGAGTACGATGGCTGTGATGGCAAAAGCAACTCCGACTAGATTCAGAATCACGTTGATCATGACCTAAAATACAAGACACAAAAAACACAGCATGTATTAAAGGCTCATGACATTTTAAAAAGACACCAACCATTCATCCTCAACAGCGGGGAGGCTCTGCATCTATGTTCTGCCCTCTCCGAGACAATGTGGGTGTATATTGTTGAGGGGTATGTGCCGTTACATGTACCAAGCACAAAATTCATTTTATTTGTCTTGAAATAAAACAAGAATGACAATAAAATGAAGGACGTCCTTTTAAGACAACATGAGGATGTTATAAAGCTGAACTACTCACCAGACATGGACTGGGGTACTTCTCAGACAAAATGCCAACGATGCCAAACAACATAAACTAGAGACAGAAAATACAAAAAACAAAACAAATCTTTAAACTTTCATTCTTCCACACAAACACTAAAATTCACATGTGTCATTTCTAGTGTGTTTGACTGAGTGAACATCATTCTGAGCACAAAGAGGGAAACTAGGTAACTCTCATCATGCACTCACAGCGGCAGACAAGCTGCTGTGAGTAATTATCATCTGAGAACTAAGAGATTAAGATGTCCAATAACAAAACTTGTTGCTCTTGTTTTTAGGCAGAATTTGGTAAGGTAGTCAACACACAGTACAGTACGGCATCATTCGGCTGTATTTTAACTGACTTGAGAGTATGCAGATGTACATTTTGGAAGTACATTAAAAAGAAACCAAATACAGCATTAGCTTGCTTACCAATCCTCCCAACCAAAAAGGAAATGCGGTGTCCCTCAACATATACATGCCAACACCGTGCATGCTACAGAGGATCGCTCCAATGCCGATGTTGAGCAACCCAACCATAATCTGCAGAGACTGTGGAGGAGAAAACACAGCATGAACAACAAACATCGGTACAGTATAACTGCAGTTATTAGGTTACCGTGTGGTGCAGAACATACAGTTATATTGGACCACTTTCTCTCATAGTTTCATGGTGTTATTTATTTATTGCAAGACAGAAGACAGAAGACGGACAGAACAACACGAGGAATACCATTCAGTCTGGTGTGGAGAAATAATATTCAATTATAAATTATAAATAATAGGGTGGATAATAATAATAATAATAATAATAATAATAATAATATATTGCAACATAGCTCACAAATACTGATATTAATCCTACCACCAAAGCTATTTCTAATAAAACTAACAATAACACTAATAATATAATAATAATGTTTTTATGGTGTTTTCTAAATGCAGCTTCCCTACGAAAATGTGACTGTACTGGGATTACAACAATAACACGCAGCTTTTCAGGTCAACAATTAGTTTTTAGTTGAATTATTCCACCAAAAAAGATTATGTATTCAAAATTGAAATCAGAATTGAGAGGGGAAAGAAGAAAAAAGGTTATAACTCACCCCCAGTACTGACTGAGAAGTTCTCTGGACGCCCCTCAGGTGCTGAGACACGGAGCAGCACACGGGGCTGTAGCAAAGGCTTTTGAAGATTTGGCACAGAGGAGGACAAACACTTTGGGGATCAGAGCTCAAAGTGAGCACAGTGATGCCCTCAGCCTTGGTCATGGTCACAGCCATCCTGCCTGCTCCTGTACACTGAAAGAAACCAGAGAGTAAAGAAACTTTTCATTTGTCGCATCAGGTCATGGTTGATGTTGCCGATTCTTTAACCTTAAACTACAGATTTTCTGAACCTTAATGTTAAAGTATGTGTGCTGGTTCGTCTCCTATTCCCTCAAACCCAGTGTCACATGTGCAATACATTTCTCCACTGTGCTGCTTTTTCCTGTGATGGTGATTGAAGTTAAAGCGGGACACCACAAATTGTGGTGAAAAAGGTGAGTTAGTTTGCAGGAGGAGTACTGTACAGCCTGCAGAAACAGTTGTATAATGTCTAATGCCTTTCTTAAATATGAAAAAATAAACATTTTAAACTATATTATAAAACATAGCATTCAATAGACGTTGGTATTTATTACCAGGCAAGAAGGTTCCAATGTAATTTAAGAAATAGCATGATTCAGCATTTTGAGTACTTCATCCAAAATAGGAACTGAAAATCAGGATATCACGAGCTCTGCTGCACTTTTCTTGCCCCAACTTCATGGAAGTACAATACTGAATGTCTGGAGTATCTATGTGCAGCAGACACTGGCAAGGCTAGCTGGTGGGTTTTTGACAAGTACAGGTGTTTCTATCATTGTGTCCATACCATTAATAACAATGAGGGTAGGCTGAATAACAGATAAGTAACAATAACAGGCTGCGGAGGTTCAACATGGACTCCAGGATACTCTGTAACTTCTACAGGTGCACCATCGAGAGTATCCTGACTGGCTGCATCACAGCATGGTATGGCAGTTGCATTGCCCTCAACCATAAGACTCGACAGAGGGTGTTGGCAAGAAACATGGCTGACGACACCGCAGCATTGAGTTTGAGATATTCATCTGAAAGTTTTAAATGTAAGGGTTCACTAATATAGCAGTACACAGCCATATGCATTATAAGGATAGCCTAACATTAGGTTCCTTTATAAACCGAATATAACATTATTAAAGGACTTACCTGTTTGTGTTGATACAAATCTAACGAGTGTTCTCCAGCTGTCTAGTCTGGCTGCTGCTGGTTGTTGCGCAGTTGGAAGATCAGGAAGTACCGACCTGTTACCAGAAGTACCTCCCTCATCTGGGAACAAACTTAACCCTTTGCTGACATACATTTATAAAGAGTACCGATCATTCAGATAAACAGCCACAGACACTCTCCTCTCTCCTCTGTCCTCCTCTCTGTCCTCTCTCACTTAACTGAGACGGCCCTCCTCGCTGTCACTGAGGAACTTCCCACTACTAGAGCAGCCTCCCTCTCCTCTGTTGTCATCCTTCTGGACCTTTCTGCTGCGTTTGACACAGTGAACCACCAGATCATCCTCTACACCCTCCAAGAACTGGGAGTCTGAGGCTCTGGTCTCTCCCTGCTCAAATGCAACAACCCACTCCTGCAGACACACTCTGTACAACATCAGGAGGATACGTCCCCTACTGACTCAGAAGGCGACGCAGGTTCTTATCCAGGCTCTTGTCATCTCACTCCTTGACTACTGCAGTTCCCTCCTGGCTGGACTGCCTACATGTGCCATCCGACCTCTACAGCTCATCCGGAATGCAGCAGCCCGACTGGTCTTCAATCTACCCAAATCTCCCACAATACACCACTTCTCCGCTCCCTTCACTGGCTACCAGTGGCTGCCCGAATCTGCTTGAAGACTCTGGTGCTGGCCTACCGTGCTGTGAATGGATCAGCCCCTTCCTACATCCAGGCCATGGTCAAACCATACACTCCAGCACGTTCACTTTACTCTATATCGGCCAATCGGCTCGCTACTCCCTCATTGCGAGTGGGACCCAGATACCCCTCAAACAAAACCCGCCTGTTTGCTATCCTTGCTCCAAAATGGTGGAACGAGCTCCCCATTGATGTCAGGTCAGCAGACAGTCTTCACACCTTCTGTTGCAGACTGAAAACTCACCAGTTTCGACTGCACCTCGGCGAAAAACAAAAACAAAACTGTTCTCTGTATGTTGCACTTATATTGGTTTAGCTTATTTGTAGCGAATAGTTGAATTTGTATTCTATTGTTTCTGTATGTTGCACTTTTGTTTGGCTTATTTGAAGCTATTGTTCTGCACTTAAAGGATTGTACCTATTTGAAGCTAATGTACTTGCAAGATTGTTGCTGTTCGGAGTTGTATCCTCATGATTGTTTGCGCTTTTTGTACGTCGCTTTGGACCAAAGCGTCAGCTAAATGAACTGTAATGTAATGTTTTTTTGTCAAATAAATTGATGATAATAACTAATAAATAAAATACATAAATCTTATAAACATGTCTGTAGAAGTAATACATACTTTAAATAAACATGTATTTCCTGAATGTACAGTGCCTATAGAAAGTCATCATACCCCTTTGAAATAGTTACTTTATTTGCTGTACAGCCTGAAATCAAAACCCATTAAAAACATTTTTCCAGCTTTATTTACAAATGTAGCCTTACAACATCAAACTACTGAAAAAAATGTATAAGAAAATAAAAACTAGGATAACACCTTTGGAAAAGTCATCAGTCCCCTGATTTAATACTTCGTAGAGCCACTTTTTGCTGCAATTACAGCCATCAATCTATTTGGATATGTCTAGGTCTGCACACCTAGATTGGAGAATATTTGCACATTATTTGTTGCAGAATTGTTCGAGTTCAGTTAAATTCCATGGTGAGCGGCGATGGACTGCTCTCTTCAAGTCCATCCACAGATGTTCTATCAGATTTAAGTCAGGGCTCTGACTTGGACACTCGAGGACATTCACCTTCCTATCCTTAAGCCACTGCGTTGTTCTTTTGGAGGTATGTTTAGGATCGTTGTCGTGTTGGAAGGTGAATGACCTGCCTATCTTCAGCTGTCTAGTAGAAGGACGCAGGTTTTCCTCAAGAATGTGGGTGAACTTGGCAGCATCCATTTTCCCTTCAATCCTGACCAAGTGCCCAGTCACTGCTGTAGAGAAACATCCCCACAACATAATGTTGCCAGCACCATGCTTCACAGTAAGTATGGTGTGTTTTGGGTGGTGTGCTGTGTTCGGTTTTCGCCAAACATAGCGTTTGGAATTCAATCCAAAAAGTTCAATTTTAGTCTCATCTGACCATAGAACCTTTTTCCACATGGCAACAGAGTCGTCGAGGTGTGTTGTTGCACAAACGAGACTGAGTGTGACACCTTTTGAGAAAAGGCTTCTTTCTTGCCACCCTGCCATACAGGCCGGCTTTGTTGTCACATGCACAGACCGACCAGTCCCAGCCATAAAGACTTGTAAGTCCTTCGAAGTTGCCTTCGGCCTCTTGGTAGCTTCTCTGATCAATGTCCTCGTAGGTTCGGTCATCCAGTTTGGACAGACGGCCTGATCTAGGCAAGATGTTGGTGGTGCCATATGCTTTCCACTTCTTAATAATGCTCTGAACGGTACAGAGGGATAGCTAAAGCCTTCAAATGATTATTGTAGCCTTCACCTAACTTGTGCCTTCCTACAACTTTATCCTGGAGGCCTTTTGATTTGAATTTGAATTTTGTTGACGTCCTTATGCATTAATGTGCTTAAAGGTTAGTGGTTGTGTCGGTTGCAGTGAAGGAGAAAATGACTGTCTGTGCAAGAGGAGAGGGAGAGAGCCTGTGCTGTTGGCAGAAGAGCCGTGGACTGTGATTACTCTGAGAAACATTGGGATTAAATGAGTATTAATCAGTAAATCGCTAAATTTGTCAGTAGTAGCAGGCTCTAAGGAAAACGGACAGAGACACAGATGGGTTGAAGAGTTCATTTTCAATTAATTTTGGCCAGAATCCGCATTTAGAAAATAAAAGAATATAATGACCTTTTCAAATTAAATCTATAGAATTCTCCTTCACCTCACACTAATTATCGTTCATATTTGTGTGAAAAGAGCACAACTAGTTATAAAACGAATTACATTTCTCAGACACGCTTTAAGGTTTTATATAAAGTACACAACAAAAATACAAAAACAATTGTTTTGAGTAAATCACTGACATTACAGTACAAACAATGATATAAAGTCACAGGATTATATTACATGGTAACTGAGCAGAAAGCACAGATGTGTATCTAGGCTGTGGGGTTACTGGTCTCCAGCAGTGGTTTGTTGAGTTCTGGGTCACCAATCTAAAATAAAAGGGAACAATATTATCAGTTAAGCCAATAAAAAGGTGCCCGACTCAAATCTTCAGGGGTTCCGAACCTTATGGTTCACTCTTAAACATTTGAACAAGTAATGGCTTGAAAAGAAAAAGAGTGTTTGTGTTCAATCAACAGGTTTAACAGTAAGATGGGATTTTGCAAACTCTACCTTGTTTTCTCTGTTCTCACTTGTCCTCCTCCTCAGAGCCTTGATCGACAAGACGGCAGAGCTGATGACGAGGCAGAGCTCCAGGACGGACAGGACAATCATCAGAGCATTCATGCTTCTTACAAGCATCTGGTGGGACACAAAAAGCACTGCTAACTTTAAAATATTTGAACATATTTGTTTTGTTTATATAGATTGAATCAATAAAGTAGTAGAATGTGTTCCTGCTTGACCCATTTCTTTTAAATGGCTTTTTTATTTCTGTATTTCTAATTTATTTGTAGTTAGGGCTGCAACTAATTATTACAGAAGCACAGTGTGTTCACAAAAGGCAAAAGAAAGGAAACCTCATCTTGTAATTATGACAAATAATTAATTATTGAATAATTTTGATAGCTTCTACTATTGATGCTGTCACAGTTTTGCACTTTGGTTTCCTGTTTTATTTTGAAGTTTCACTCCCCCTTGTGTCGTGTCTTGTTTTACTTCCTGTCCTTTTGTCTTTCTGTCCAGCTGTGTCTTGTTCCCCTCATTAGTTTTTGTGTATATATCCCTGTCTGCCTTAGTGTTCCTTGTGGGATTGTCATTCATGTTACGTGTTTGTTACCTGCCCCGCGTCTGCCCCGCGTCTGCTTCGCGTTTGCCCCGCGTTTGCCCCGTGTCTGCCCCGCGTCTGCTCGGTTTCCTTTGCTACTTTGTATTTTTGAAACTTCTTTGTTTTGTGTATTTCGGCTTCCTTTGCTACTTTGTATTGTTGATTCAACTTTGTTTTATTAAAGGCTCGCTTTTTTTTAAAACATTGACTGTTTAGCTGCGTTTGGGTCCTCTCCTGTACTGTATCGTGACAGAACGATCCCACCGTCCCTGCTGCCGGACCTCCGCAGACAGTTTCTGCTGCCGGACCTCCGCAGACCCCCATTTCTGCTGCCGGACCTCCGCAGACCCCCATTTCTGCTGCCGGTCCTCCGCAGACCCCCCCCAGCTGTTCCCCAGCTGCCCCTCGAGAACCCAGCTGTTCCCCAGCTGCCCCTCGAGGCCCCAGCCTCTGTGCACCCTCTGTCCCTCGAGACCCCAGCCCCTGTGCTCCCTCTGTCCCTCGAGACCCCAGCCCCTGTGCTCCCTCCGCCGGCCACCAGCCCGGCCTCTCCGCCAGCCTCCAGCCCGGCCTCTTCGCCAGCCTCCAGCCTGGCCTCTCCGCCAGCCTCGAGCGACTCCGCCCTCCTCCAGAGTGACTCCGCCCGCCTCCAGCCCGGCCTCTCCGCTGGCCTCACAGCTGGCCTCCAGAGCGGCTCCGCCAGCCTCCAGCCCGGCCTCTCCACTAGCCTCCGGGCAGTCCTGCCCGCTTTGCCGGCCTCCAGCCCCGTCTTGCTGGCCTCCCCCGACTTCCTACCCTGACTTCCCCTTCCAGTTTTTTTTTTCTTTTTCTCTGGCCTCGTTTGCTCCTTGTGGGATCAGTCATTCATGTTACGTGTTTGTTACCTGCCGTGTCTGCCCCGTGGTTGGTTTGTGTGTTTCGGTTTCCTTTGCTACTTTGTAATGTTAATTCAACTTTGTTTTATTAAAGGCTCGCTTTTTGTTAATATCGTCTGTTTTTCTGCATTTGGGTCCTCTCCTGTACTGTATCGTGACAGATGCATGATTTTGTATCCATGAAGCATCCCATACTGAGTTTGCTGCTCATGTATAAGAATAACGGCATTAAGTCAACAGGACATAAGATTAGTTTTTTAGTCAAGGCTTAGAGTACCATAATAATAATAACATTATTAATAATACCTTATATATTACTCTCAAATATAGAGATTAGATTGACAACCACCTTAACCTTTTCTCATAATCACGAGATAGTAAGTCATAATCAAACAATAAGGCCTTTTTTGTCTTTGATGAATACAATGAGTTTCCACAATGTTTCCCCCCTAGCCAAACCAATACATTATTTTGTCTATTAAAAGTCAGAATGAACACATTGGGCAGAAAAGTCATCCCAATGTGTTAAAATTGCTTGTTTTCAATCATATAAAACAAAATAGTTGGTGATGAATGTCTGGTCGATGGACCAATTAATACATCAACTAATTACATTAATCACTTTTTTATTAATTAGTTTATTCTCAGTGAAGCTGATGTAAACTCATTCTAAAAGGGTTTTCATAATAGCCTTGGTAAAAGTTTTGTGAATGGGAACTTCTAATATCTGTGAAATATTTAAAGTCCTCTATTTTCCACTCGTCAGTTATATAACCTGTATTTTGACTGCTGAGATATTTCCCCCACGTACCAGGATCAGAGCTTTGCCCTCCAAGCATTTCTCCATCATGATGTCCGACCCAGGAGATGGAGTTGTGGTTCCGTAGCGCCAATTGTAATCAGAATAGCGATTGTTACACATATACCACATGCCTGATGTTTCCCATATTGATGCTGTAGAGTACGATGGCTGTGATGGCAAAAGCAACTCCGACTAGATTCAGAATCAAGTTGATCATGACCTAAAATACAAGACACAAAAAACACAGCATGTATTAAAGGCTCATGACATTTTAAAAAGACACCAACCATTCACCCTCAACAGCGGGGAGGCTCTGCATCTATGTTCTGCCCTCTCCGAGACAATGTGGGTGTATATTGTTGAGGGGTATGTGCCGTTACATGTACCAAGCACAAAATTCATTTTATTTGTCTTGAAATAAAACAAGAATGACAATAAAATGAAGGACGTCCTTTTAAGACAACATGAGGATGTTATAAAGCTGAACTACTCACCAGACATGGACTGGGGTACTTCTCAGACAAAATGCCAACGATGCCAAACAACATAAACTAGAGACAGAAAATACAAAAAACAAAACAAATCTTTAAACTTTCATTCTTCCACACAAACACTAAAATTCACATGTGTCATTTCTAGTGTGTTTGACTGAGTGAACATCATTCTGAGCACAAAGAGGGAAACTAGGTAACTCTCATCATGCACTCACAGCGGCAGACAAGCTGCTGTGAGTAATTATCATCTGAGAACTAAGAGATTAAGATGTCCAATAACAAAACTTGTTGCTCTTGTTTTTAGGCAGAATTTGGTATGGTAGTCAACACACAGTACAGTACAGCATCATTCGGCTGTATTTTAGCTGACTTGAGAGTATGCAGATGTACATTTTGGAAGTACATTAAAAAGAAACCAAATACAGCATTAGCTTGCTTACCAATCCTCCCAACCAAAAAGGAAATGCGGTGTCCCTCAACATATACATGCCAACACCGTGCATGCTACAGAGGATCGCTCCAATGCCGATGTTGAGCAACCCAACCATAATCTGCAGAGACTGTGGAGGAGAAAACACAGCATGAACAACAAACATCGGTACAGTATAACTGCAGTTATTAGGTTACCGTGTGGTGCAGAACATACAGTTATATTGGACCACTTTCTCTCATAGTTTCATGGTGTTATTTATTTATTGAAAGACAGAAGACAGAAGACGGACAGAACAACACGAGGAATACCATTCAGTCTGGTGTGGAGAAATAATATTCAATTATAAATTATAAATAATAGGGTGGATAATAATAATAATAATAATAATAATATAATAATAATAATAATAATAATAATAATAATAATAATAATATATTACAACATTGCTCACAAATACTGATATTAATCCTACCACCAAAGCTATTTCTAATAAAACTAACAATAACACTAATAATATAATAATAATGTTTTTATGGTGTTTTCTAAATGCAGCTTCCCTACGAAAATGTGACTGTACTGGGATTACAACAATAACACGCAGCTTTTCAGGTCAACAATTAGTTTTTAGTTGAATTATTCCACCAAAAAAGATTATGTATTCAAAATTGAAATCAGAATTGAGAGGGGAAAGAAGAAAAAAGGTTATAACTCACCCCCAGTACTGACTGAGAAGTTCTCTGGACGCCCCTCAGGTGCTGAGACACGGAGCAGCACACGGGGCTGTAGCAAAGGCTTTTGAAGATTTGGCACAGAGGAGGACAAACACTTTGGGGATCAGAGCTCAAAGTGAGCACAGTTATGCCCTCAGCCTTGGTCATGGTCACAGCCATCCTGCCTGCTCCTGTACACTGAAAGAAACCAGAGAGTAAAGAAACTTTTCATTTGTCGCATCAGGTCATGGTTGATGTTGCCGATTCTTTAATCTTAAACTACAGATTTTCTGAACCTTAATGTTAAAGTATGTGTGACTTTATGGTAACAAACATGTCAACACATACTGGAGTACCAGGCCAGTAGACAAGATTTTAAACTGCAGAAATTTAGTCTGAAAGATCCTGTAATTCATTATATTAATTTATCAAAATAATGACTTAGTATCTCAAAATAGTTTGAGCAGGTTCTTTATTTATGACATACTACGTCATTATTTTGAGAAAGCTTCTCAGTGTTCTTAAATGTCATTATTTTGAGATACTAAGTTCTTATTTAGTGATAGGCTAAGTCATTATTTTGAGAAAGATGTTCATCACAAGGCTAAGTTTTTATCTTACTTTTGTCTTTTCTTTTCTTAATTGTATTTTGTAAAATATTACAATAGTGTACTATGATCCTGTAACATCCCGTCATGTGTGTTAATGTATTCATGTTATGTTTCATGTTTAGTTTAGAGTCTATGTTTAGTCTTGTCTCATTGTTCACTTGTTAAGTTACAGTCACTCATGTCTCGTCTCGTCGTGCACCGTCTGTCATTGCACTTCCTGTTTTATTTTGTAATTACCTTTCCCTCTTCCACTTCCTGTCTGTGAGGTTTCCCGACTGTTTGATTGTTGCCACATGTTTCCCATTACCTCGTGTGTGTGTGTGTGTGTGTGTGTGGTGTGTGTGTGTGTGTGTGTGTGTGTGTGTGTGTGTGTGTGTGTGTGTGCATATAGTCCTTGTTTCCCTTTGTTTGTCCTGTGCCAGTTCGTCTTGTGTTTTTTCCACCAAGAGAGTCAGTAGTCATCATAGCATTTAGCCTTTAGTCAAGTTTAGTTTAGTTCATGTTTGTTGCATTTCCTTTGTTCTACGTTTTTTCCTCATGAGTGATTTTTTGTTGTACTTTAAACAATCTTGAGTTTACTTTTGAAACCTCGCCTTGAGTCGTTGCTTTTCACGTCACGTTCATAACAGATCCTGCACCAGTATTGTAGTAGCTGCTTTCACACACCATTATAGGTTCCTTTATTAACCCAATGTAACATTATTAAAGCACTTACCTGTTTGTGTTGAAACAAATCTAAATTGTGTTCTCCAGCTGACTCGTTTGACGGGTTTGTGCGCGGAAAAAGAGGATGTGCCGACCTGTTACCAGATGTACTCCCCTCATCTGGGAACAAACTTAACCCTTTGCTGACATAAATGTAAAGATGTATGTGTAGAGTACCGATCATTCAGCTAAACACAAAGATAAACGTGAGAACTTGGCGTTGGCTTTTATTTATATGCTATCATTAGGAAAGAAAAGGGGCAGTGACATCATGCAGGGCTGGAGACAGAAGTTTAGAGGTCCAAATTCTCCCAGCACAACCCCACCCCCCTTTTACTATTTTCAATTTTGTTTTTCACTTTGTTATTTTAACTGCTCAATAATATATTCAGTAAAGTTTTCTACATGATTATATAAATGCTGTTTCTGAAGGACTTTCCTGCACTGCCAGGAAAAATGTCCAAGTGGAGAAATCGCTTTTATTTTAACTTATTAGACTTATTGTTCTGTCTGCAGCAAAACAAAAACATTTTACATCCTGTAGCCTTGTTGTTTTCCTCTTGACCCCTCATAAGAGATTTGATGCCCAAAACAGCAGAGCTGATGACGAGGCAAAGCTCGAGGACCGACATGTTGATCAGGTGGCAGTGATGCTTTGCAAAAGGACCTGATGGGACACAAGAACCAGGAATAGCTTCAAAAGTCACAGTTTTACTCACTTTTACTAACCTAATATTGAGTTTGTGTCTTTTTGATCTATGTACTTCACATTTGAGCTATTGCCCTTTTACAAGTAGCATATGAGCAGTGCCTATAAAAGTATCAGCCTTACGTGCTGGAACTATTTATTGACCCATAACTCCATCACACAACACCATGTAAAACCTCCTGTTAATTATTTAAATGTAGGGGCGCTGGTAGGCAGATCTATTTGTTTCCCCCTGTTTACAGTCTTTATGCTAAGCTAATCATCCCCTGGCAGTAGCTTCATACTGCAAGGTAACCTGTGGAGTTTTTAAACTCTAGCTCTATGGAGCTGTTTTTCTCTGAATGGGTTCATATTTTGTTTGTCTGCCAATGCTTTCAGACTACTACTACTACTACTACTACTACTACTACTACTACTACGGACCTTCAAGATATGCAGCAATGTGCCAGCATAGGCAGGGGAAAAGAAAACTGCTTGCTAGTAAATATAGATGCAGGTGTCACACCTTTGCAAATGTTTGATGAGGAAAGAAATGCATTCATCTCATTTGTCAGAGATCACGGACACAATCCACTCATCTCTCTCGGCAAGAAAACAAATAGCACACCTCTCAAAATGTTGAAGTATTCCTTTAAGTATGGTAATAAAACACATGTATGGTGTTAACAAACTTTTAAAACGCTTCTGTAAAATGACTGAAACTTGTGTTTTTACTGTTGCAGTGTCATCTACACCCACCCTGACCCTTGTTTGTGCCTGCATGCCTTTATCCATCATGATGTTTCCCTCAATAGATGGAGTTGGAGGCATCTTTAGACAAAATGGATTAGAAACTGCAATTTGGCCTACATGGTATGGTTTATGGGCAAAATAATATACATTAACATTACAGTATCCCTGTAGACATTTAAATGTGGTTATT
Organism: Cottoperca gobio; assembly: GCF_900634415.1. Classification (NCBI taxonomy): domain Eukaryota; kingdom Metazoa; phylum Chordata; class Actinopteri; order Perciformes; family Bovichtidae; genus Cottoperca; species Cottoperca gobio. The sequence continues at coordinate 7,032,883 of NC_041370.1, read as the reverse complement.
ATTAGGGCTGAAAATGAATATTGGTTTCATAATCGATTAATCTACTTTCTTTAGATTAATAATTGTTTTCTTGATTAATCGATAACTATTTTGATCAATAAAGACAAAGAAATGCCCATCACAATTTTCTAGAGCATCACATGTCTTGTTTTGTTCAACCAACAGCCTAAAGCTCAAAGATATTCAGTTTACAATCATGTTAGGACAAGGAAAAACAACACATCTTCACATTTGAGTTGTTAGGATCATCAAATATTTGGCATGCTTGTTTAAAAAAACGACCTAAACTATTAATTGATTATCAAAATACTGTAGTTGTAGATACATTTGTAGTCAGTTGACTAACTAATTAATTGAATAATAGTTACAACTCTGTAAAACCTTTTGATGGATACATAAAGTTACAAAGTGCAACATTATCTACCATTTTCTCAAAGATCTCCCAAATGAAATCCGGTAAAATATCATCAGCTTTTTAAATCCTCTATATGTTTCAAAAGAGAAAAACTATTTCTGTTACGTCAAATTATTATTGTGACTTTCCATAACTGACTGATAGGAATGATGGTGGAAACTGTGAAAATATGACCCAAGTTGTAATAAACTCAAATGTTTTATATCTTGTATCATGTTTTATTATTAGCAAATGATAAATGTACAATGTAGAGCTTTTTTCCAGCTCTGTAAGATAATCCTTTCACAATAAAACAAGTATAGAGTGTATCAGAAGTGAAGATGTATGTGACGCACCATTGGAGCAATGATGCAAACCAAAACAAAGAATGAACTGCTTGTGAAGGGGCGACCCCTACTGGTTTATCTGCAAAACACTAACTTCACAGGCATTTGTTATTTAATATCAGAGCCTCTGTGCAGACGGTTCAGAACCAGGAAATGTCTTCATATCTCCCAACGTAATAACATGACGTTTGTAACTGTAAGTGCTTAAATAACCAATATTAGCTTGATTACCAAGAAGTCTAATTAAAAGAGGATACCAGTCCTCTAAATTACCAAGAGCTGCCATTGTTATTACTGAGGATGGTTCCTCGGCAGATGTTGATAACCCCAACCATAGCCTGCGTAGCCTGTGAATCCAAAAATATAATTTACAAATTGAACTGTGAGCCCATCAACCCTGTTCATGGTCACTGACATCCTTCCCACTTCTGCAGGCAACAGAATACATAGATTACATATTTAAAGCTGCCAGCAACCCGACAGGATTAATGTATTAATAGTTACCAACCAGAAAAAAAACACCCAAAATATGACAGGACAGATAATTTGCCAATGCCAGTGGGGGAATATTTCAAGTATTGTACTTATGTACACATTTGAGGTTCTTGTACCTTACAGTATTATAAAAGATCTGAGTACCTTTTACAATACGGTATTTATAAGGAGCATATTAAGGCAACATCAAACCACAGACACATTGACTGAGATGCAACATCAATAAGCAACACAAGCTTCCGATCAATGAGGAGGCAATACAATTTTATTTTTATGGTCACAAACTATAACTGCCATTGCTTCCAAAATTACACAGTTCAGGATGTAACTGAGAAAGACAAGCACAGTCACAGTTTGTATTTTTAGATATTTCGGCTCCATCAGAATGTGTACAGTGATGAGTAAGATACAAGAAAGATTTCAGTGATCCATCTGATTCAAACCCTCTCAAACACAAGACTGGGTACATTGTACATGATTACCAAAAGTTTAAATTGATAACAGTTTGAATGAGGTCAATGCCAGGGAAGTCCATGGCAATGATGCCAAAGCATGGTCTGGGCTGATTAGGATAAAACTGTCTCAGGTATTGATTGAGCCATGGGTTTACCTTTTCAGCCACTCTCTTTGGAGTCAGAAACATTCCCCAGAAAGTACCAAAGCCAGTGCCGCTACTGTAAGTCAAAACAGCATTATCTCCCCCGCAAGCTTCAGTGGCTTGGTTCAGCTGCTTCATTATTTTGTTGTCTTTATCTTTAACATTGCTAACCTTGTTGTTAACCTTCCCGTCTGTGTTTATGAGGGGAATTCCCAGTGTGAAGGTGCTCTTCTGCAAAAACACAATTTTCCCCCTGACCTGACCCATATTTGGCATGGCGGAGTTCACCCAGACATGTTCGTCGTTGCCAATCAGACTTCGCACCATTTCATTGACAGTGTTCTTCTCAAAAGACTCTGGTTGGACTCTAATGAGCACAGTCTCAGTCTTAAACTCAGACAGGAAGGCTCGGACAGTGTCGAAGACATCCTTGAGAGTGCTGTGCTGGTACATTACACCATGCATGACATAGAGGGTGTCACCCAGTCCAAATACTTTGAGATCCAGGAAACGAATGCCGGCCCTGAGCTGATCCTTCAGGGACAACGCCTGGCATTCAGCCTCTGGACCTCCGTACAGGGCCATGCTGTCGTGAGCACCGGGGAAGGTGAGGAGAGAGAGGGTGCGAAAATTCTCAATGCCCGCCATCCATGGAATATTGTATGCCCCCGGGAGTATGAGGTTTTTATCGTCATTGAAGAACTGGTCTTTTCCATGGCAGAAAACACTGATGATTTAGAACAAGAGTTAGTGATTTTACAATAACTCCTACACAAGTTGCAGTGTAAAAACTATTTCTCTATTCTTGTATTTTACTTGCAAAACATTCATATTATACTCACGTGACAGACAGTATCATGAAGGGGAAAAGCAGACACTTTCTACCAGCCGTCATTCTTGCAGAAAGAGGAGCAATCTAGCAAATAATTTGTAAAATTTAAATGATGCATTTATCCAATCAAAATCAGTTATTTTGAATTAAAACATGCATTGATATATTACTAATGTTTTAAATGACAGTACCAGGTCAAATTAATAAAGTTGTGTACTATACCTTACAGCCAGGAGGAATTCACAGCACACTACTCCAATGGTCAGAATGTGGAAGGCTCAACAACAATCCATAATTTATATTGCTTGGTTATCTGTAAAATTGTAGGTGTGGACCCCATATATCAGATTTGTGATTCAGACTGATTGTTCTTGATGTCAGGACAATCGAACATGTTTGTACAAATTGTGGTGGTGTTTGTTTCTAAGGTGTTTTGAGAAGGCGGGTCCCTAAAAAAAGGAATTAGATCAGATTAGATTAGATTTTAGACAGGAATTATCTCGAATGCAAGCAGCCACACCAGTGCAACAGAAACACAATGACTAAGCTATCATCTTGAGCACATAATTGGTGACATTGTTGAACGTCTGCCAGCAATAACAAACAAAAAAAAGCTTATCACCACATGAAACAAGGCAGAACTGAGGAATTGCTATGGAATATGCTCAATATATCTAATGTATGTCAGCTAGCAGTGATGGTACTGTACTGTACTTAAGTAGGCTACAAGTTCGAGGTACTTGTACTTTAGTTGAATATTTTAATTTCATGCCTACTTTACTGTATACTTCTCCTCCACTACATCACAGAGGAACATGTTGTACTTTTTATTTCACTAAATTTATCTGACAGCCTAAATTACTTTACAAACTAAAGTTACTATAAACTTTTGCATACAAAACATATGAAGAGCTTATAAAATATAATGTTTTGTTGTACATTAAGTTAGACAGCATATAGGCCTAGAAGTAGGCCTGCAGTTGAAATGATTAGTCATTTAATTAATTAGTCAATTTAAAGAAAATTAATTGGCAAGCATTTTGATAATCGTTTAAATCACAGTCACACAGGCCATTTTTCTTACTTAGTACTTTTACTTTTAATAATTGAAGTACAAGTTCCTCATTATACTACATAATTTTACAAAAGTAACATTTTAAATGCACAACTTTTACTTGCCTTTTAAAATCAGACAATTATGTTCATGACTGCACTTTTATTTAGCCTTTTTATCTATGTCTTTTTTAATTATTATAATTTTTTGCTACATTTTCTAGGCTACTCTTTTTATTCTCAACAGTTTAACTTCTGTAAGTAAGAAAAAGTTTTATGCAAATGTATTTCTCTTAAATAAACGTCCCTTGCCTTGTGACCGATTATTTTGTGGTAATAGTCATTTTACTTAAGTAAAGGATCTGAATATGTATACAAGTAAAGAAAATAATAATTAATGTTCTCCATGAATCAGGAATGTGTGCCAAAATGTAAAACTGTTTACTATTGTAATGACCGATGGGTGGCAGATTAAACTCTGCCGGAAGTAACGCAGAAGAAGAAGAAGAAGCAGTAGTAAAGATGGCGGAGAATAACGCGGATCGTACGGAGGATGCCAACATGGATAAAGATGTTTCTCCCGGAGGATCTATGATGATGATAACTGTCAAAACCCCCAATGGAAAAGAGGAAATTTCGATTTCGGAGGATTCTTCTGTGTCCCAGGTGCGGTAACTAATCATTGTCAACACCCGGCAGCGGAAATCATGCTAACGTCATGAAGCGTTTCCTCACAAACATTAGGGGAAAGGTCAAAAACGTATATATTTTTCAACTGTACATCAGCTAATTATCAAAAAAAAAGTATGTTCGTGGTGTCACAGAGGGCTACTGTCTGCCCACAATAATATAATGTTTGACCGGTACGAAATCAACGTTTAAATCTAGTATTTCCTACCACGGTAGACGTGCGTATGATTAGCATATAAGAGCTAACGTTAACGTTATTTGGCTAGTTTTGACACTGACGTCAAATAACCGTTACATCATTCCAACGGCAGTGAAATGAGTGTTTGTTCATGTTTGGCATAAAGCGATAACGGCTTCACGTTATCTTACATTATCTGAGTGACAGGTTGCGGGGTGGGGTGCTGTTCACCAACACTATTAAACACTGATAAGTACTGATAATGATCACCCCACTCTTTGATACTTTTCTATGACTATTTTATGCTCCAACAATCCAACTATTCTGCTTTAACCCGATTAACCTGTCTGGGGGGTACTGGAGCAAAAAAAAAAAAAAAAAGTTTACTATTCTTTCGAAAATGTATTTTATCTGTGTAGCAACTGTCAGAGAAATACAAAAAAAATTACAGGTAAATAATAATAATATTTATTTATACAGCACCTTTCAAAACAAAGGGCTTGGAGATCAAGAAACCAAGCGGTCACCAACTTCCAGTGTAAGAATACTACCTGACTCCAGGTTGTCTGTATGTCATTTTCGTGAAATACAACTTTATTCAGGAGAAAGCGCCATTTGAGCACAATATAAAATAAAATAATCAAAGTTTTAGAACTAGATTCTGACCAGAAATCTCTTTTGGGGATCCACAGGCACTTGCTAATTTTCTTTTGTCTCATTTGTCCAGTTTAAACAGGAGGTGTCCAAGAAGTTTGAAGCCCAGCAGGACCATCTGGTGTTGATATTTGCTGGAAAGATTCTGAAGGATGGTGATACTTTAAGCCAGCACGGTATCAAAGACGGGTTGACTGTTCATCTTGTCATCAAGACTGCCCCAAAGTAAGTACAATTCATGAGATGTGTGTGCAGGCTTAGAGGCAAAGCTCAAGCCTGGTAAGAGTTTTTATTCAATGGTTGCTTTCTCTCCTAAGATCGACAGGTGACGGTACATCTCAGACAAGTTCCAGTTCTGCAACACCTCAAAATAATAGAAGCAGCACCAACGCCACTGTAGCAGACAGAGCAGGAGGTGGCATGTCTCAGACGCCAACACAACCTGCTAATGCAATGGGTAAACATTTTAGTACATTTTTTAAATAACTTGCTTGCTTTTGGCACCGCAGTGAGTTTTTGTCTTGTGATCTTATCGCATAGATTATGCTGTAGTTAAAAATGTGAATCCATATGCCTCTCATTGGTCTTTTTTCCCCCCAGTCTCCCCTACTTTCCTATAAGTAATTGTTAATGGTATGAATGGAAACCATAAGGAACCCTGAGGGAGTTTGTCTTTCACAATGAGCCTTTAGAAGCTTATAAATCATCAGACACGTTACATAGTATAACCATAATGCACTAAACATGTATGCAGTGTTTTATAGAGGTTCAGTATTGGTCGACACAGAATTTGATGAGTGAAGTTAATCTCATTATGTATATGAATGAACATGAATGCAGAATTCTCTTGCAAGGATCTTACCTCCTGCTTTACTCCTCCTCCTCAGGTGGACTCGGTGACCTGTCCGGCTTGTTGGGTCTGGGCATGGGTTCATCCAGCTTCATGGAGATGCAGCAGCAGGTGCAGAGTCAGCTGATGTCCAATCCACAGATGCTGTCGCAGATGATGGGAAACCCGATGGTCCAGAACATGATGTCCAACCCAGACCTGATGAGACAAATGTTAGCAGGCAATCCTCAGATGCAGCAGCTCGTGGAACAGAACCCGGACGTCTCCAGCATGTTCAACAACCCCGAGCTCATGAGACGGGTCAGTGCAGAGTGACTCACGATAACAAAGAGAGAGCGCTGATAAATGTCCACTCATCAAATGAACGTCTTGTGTTAAAAGTGACAGTAGTTCGGCAGAACCTAATCTCTGTAAACATATTCTAGTGTTCTGGTTTCCGTTTGTAGTCCGAGTAGTTTTGACCAATCGCGTTTAAACAGGCTTTGGTTCAAGGCAGGTTGGTTTTGTGTGGAGAGCAAAAGAGGCGGGACACTTTGGCCGAAATGCAATCTTGGAACCCAAACGCGATCGTTTGACAATGATTTTGCTTTTATTAGCTTGTAAACTGGCTACTTGTGGAACGATCCGGTCTTAGACATCCTCTCTCAACTCCAACTCCATTCTCGCGTCTCAAGCTGCTAGTCGGACTATAACAAATGAGCAGCGCACGGAAAAGGAAGTCTTGGCCCGGATATCCGCTGCTTACACTAGATTTCCCAAAATAGTGGCTCCTGCCCCCAGAGGCTTATAGTGATCAGACCGATAGCCGATGGGTTCCGAGATTGTGCAGAACCCCACCTAGAGTCTGTGTCGTGATACAGGTGTTCCAGCTTGATGGTTTGCTCTTTTCTCTCACCGTGAAGTAATAAAATAAAAACTGTAAATTCCCCTCTTTGAATGAAAACTATAGCCCCATCCTGATTCATAGAACCAACGTTTTTTAAATCTAGACCGAGCTAGACCACATGTTTTTCTGTAACTGTTTCCGGTTGCTGTTTAACTGAATTACAGAGCGTTGGCTTGTCGAAGTACTGTCACCTTTTCTACCCGTCTGAGTTTGCAGCTATATTCTTTACATCAGTTATTCTCTTACTGTCACTCACTCCTTGATGCTGATCTGAATGTCCTGACATTGCAGTTGTCTATTTTCATTTACCAACATAAGGATACAAAATATTGGTTTTATTTAGTCTTCTCCTGCTGTTTGCATGCATGTCTTTGTCATTTGAATCCTCTCGTCCCTTGACGGACCACAGAGTTGGTAAGGAATCCAAAAATGATGCAAGAGATGATGCATAAGCAGGACCGGGTGCTTAGTAACCCTGAGCGCATCCCCAGGGTTTTTAATGCTGTATGGAAAATGAATGCAATGTGCTCAAGATATAAAACGGTCTCATCTCTCAGGACTCTGTTTGGTTTGGAGTTGACTTATGTCATGTTTGTCATTGAGCAGATGCAGAGTCCCGACACGCTGTCTATGATGACCAACCCCAGAGCCATGCAGGCCCTCATACAGATCCAACAGGGCCTGCAGACCTTACAGGCAGAAGCCCCGGGATTCATGTCCAGGTACCGGCTCTCTAAACCGAATACTTTAGCCCTGTAGAATTCTCAAAATCTGGCAGTCAACTCGGAATGAATCAAATTCCTTCTGTCATTTAAATCATGAAAATCAGAAGATCCCAAAAGGTTAGAATAAATCATTAAATTTTTAATGTATGACTACTGTTTACAGGGCCAGTGTGTAGTAGTTAGGGGGAGATATTAGCAGAAATTGCATATAATAATCCTAAGTATGTTTTCATTAGTGTACAATTGCGGAGGGGTATTCAGTTTGTTACAACTGCACTGCAAGATCATATACAATGTCCCTATTTTTTTTAAATAGTTGGTAATCATTTGTAGTGGTCATTTGAAGTCACAGGAATTGCCAGTTTTCTGGATTTTTAACATTTCTTTCCCTCTAGATTGTCTCCTGGAGGTCTCGCGGTTCCTCCAGCCGGAGGGGGCAGCATCCTGCCAGAGATCCCTCTGCCTCCTACCATGGCAACAGCATCCAGTCCCTCCTCAGCCACCAGTCCCTCTCAGCAACAGCTCATGCAGCAGATGTTACAGATGTTTACAGGCGGCGGACCATCAGTATGTTTCATCTAATGGCCTGAATTTGTTTTTTACATAATTAATTGGTATTTTTTGCTAATTAGCACCCCTAGAGTTTCAGATTGCACTTTACTTATACACAACTATCCTAAATATGGACAGCTGTAACAATACACATGCATTTCTTATGATTGCGTTACATTCTGAATGCTTCACAAAATAATGAGTTGACAACTTTGTTAACAAGAACAGTCAGAGTGGGACTGACACCATTCTCCTTATTACAAGTCAGTGTCGCGTTAAAAATTATTTTGAGATAATAAAAAAAAAAGTTGCATAATGTTCCTTTAACAACTTGTTAGGATTCTTAGTGTTTTTCAGACCAACAGATATTCCTACCTGTACATTTGGTTGGCAATACATATGAATGTGGCTTTTAATGCTCACTGTTCTGTATAATATTAATGTCATTTAAATAGTTGAATTAGAAAAGGCTACATTCTCTTCAGATAATGTATGTGTGCCTTCTGCTAAAGTACAAAAAGGTTGAAGTGGTAGTTGAAATCCAGTTACTAAAAGAAGTTGAATTGCCAATTAAAAGGAAAATGTTTCAGCACTGAATTAAGTACTGAGCAGAAATAAAGTCAGTTTAAGTGGGAAACGTGCTGAATGGATGTGAAGGTTCAGTTGAGGTCAAGCACTCGAAGTGTCAGTTGAATAAATGAATGTCAATTCAAGTGTAAGCACTGAAAGCCGACCGTATTGTGTAAGAAGAGTGAACGCTGTGGGAGTTATATTTGATTTAACATTTATTATTTTCGTTCAACAGTGAAGACATAAAAGGTAGAGGGTTCAAAGTGTCAGCTGAAGTGTAATAACTGAAAGCAGATGAAGTGTCGGGAGAAAGTTTTTACCTCCCATGAGTGAGTAACCTCGTGCGTCGTCTGCTTCCTCGCAGCTTCAGACCCCCGAGGTTCGTTTCCAGCAGCAGCTCGACCAGCTCAACACCATGGGCTTCATCGACCGCCAAGCCAACCTGCAGGCACTCATCGCCACAGGAGGGGATGTCAACGCCGCTATCGAGAGACTGCTGGCCTAACTCTCTGTTCATTCTGCGGTTGAGGGTGGACGACTGGTAGAGTGGGTGGAGGGCTGGCGTGGTAGATTTATGGTGAATATATGAATACAGTCCTACATCAAATGCAAGTCTGACCTGACACCTAGATAGGCGCAGTGGTAAATCATAGTGGGAGAGGTTGGGGAAGGATGTTGTTGGTTTCTAACAGAATTGCTAATATGCTAAATGCCGTGGCAGCACTGCTACTGTGAAATGACGCCATGACTATCACTGCCGCGACCAATGAGTTACTCCAGCCGGTGCTGCCGGAGATGATTTCTGACATGACAAGTGCTCATTCATGGATGTCTGCATGAGGTTACCCAGGAATAAACATTTAATAGTTACTTATTTTTACATTATTTAATTTTATCAGATTGTATTTAGGTGGTTATACAAAGAGATTTGAATCAGGATGTTGTTGAAGTAGTTTGGATGAAGGTCTTCTGTGCTCTCAGCTTGTTTTTACATGTTTCCCCCCCCCCCCCCTCATCCTTTTGCCTGGTATTTATTTAAGTATCTTTTCATTTAAGTGTTAATTTAGCCTGACAGGTTCTCGACACTTTGTATTTCCCCCACAAAATGGTTCTCACTGCTGAGTCTTGTTTGTTTGTATCGTTACAACTGCTGCCTAAATATTCTAGGAGGAGGAGAAAGTTAAAGTTTTCAGATTGTAGGAGGACCAAGTGTGTGTGTGTGTGTGTGTGTGTGTGTGTGTGTGTGTGTGTGTGTGTGTGTGTGTGGGGGGGATGGGGATGGGGATGAGGGGCAGGGGGAACAAGGTGACATTAAACACTGGAAGAGGATGGAGACATTTTAACTGGTAGAGATGTTGCTATGTGATGATGTAGACATCCCTTTATTATCTCTGGTTGTATTGCCAATAGTAAAGCCAGACTGATTGGATTTCTAGGATTTTCCTCGAGTACATTTGTCAGGTTTTCCTTTGCAGAATTAGCCAAAACAGCAGTTTCCATTTAATTGTTTTAATGCATAAATTGTTCTACAATTGAAGTCCCAGAATCACAATATCGCCTTAAAAATGACATAAACCGCGACAACCACCTCTAGTATCAACCGTGTCATTGGAATTTACTTTCTTAGCAAACAGGTTTGGTTCAAATTGATTTCCTGTCGACTAACAGTGTAACACTAAATAAACTTGCTCCGAGTTTGATTTTTTTGTTTTTGTTCTAAGCTATGAAATGGTGTCTCTGACATTTCAGTGCCCTGATGAAGGATACTGTGATTAATTGTGGTTATGGATTACATAAGTAGTAGAGCAAAAACAATTAGTCGATTGACAGAAAAATGTACTATTTTGGTAATCGATTTATTGCTAAAGAAATTTGTCTTGCAAAAATGTCAGAAAATGTTTGTTTCGGTCTCAAATATGGAGATGAAAGAAATTAACTTTTACTTTGAGTAACTGGACATTTCACTATTTTCTGACTTTTTGTAGACCAAATGATTAATCCATTAATCTAAGTAATCGGCAGATTAATCGATAATGTAAATAATCGTTAGTTGCTGCCCTTCTCAATAGATGGGGAATAGTTTTTAAAAAGATTTACAGAAAGCCTAAACCTTCAAACCTTTTCACAATAACACTGAATTTCCTCACACGCAGTATAGTGCCTGAAGATAATGTTGTTTTCTGCAGTATATTGCATAATGATCTGTGAAATCTATTGTTTGTCTCACTATGGACAGACAAGTAGCCAAAACAAAATCAATCCAATAAATGATCTGCAATGTGTCTTGTCTATTCTAACTATGTGTGAATGATTTTCTTTGGCAATGTGACAGCTGTTTTATGTTGACTTTAACCTCCTCACTGAAAGTCAGTGTGTTTTTGACTAGCCTATGACAAATTGTTGACTGGGTACAGTGATATCTGAAAGGTCTTACAAGTATATTCCGCCTCCTAAGAAATCAAATAAATCTACATGTGTTTGTCACTAACAGTCATCTGTACAGTCATATGCAGGGGTGGAGAAATAATTGAATTACGTAGCAATACCAGAAATATTATTCCAATAACCATAAAAGTCTGTATTGTGCCTTTATCAAATTTAAGTACACAATTCTTATTATTAAAAGTAAAATGATCTATTTGTTGTAATTGCTCCTTTTTAATGTGTTTTTTCTTCTTACAGTCTTTAATGTAATCTGAGATTGGATAGTTTATACTAGAAATATTAACAAAACTTTAATAACCTTATGAATGTTGCTCATGAAGTCTGAAACTTCAAACTAGTTGCTACTGACATCAGATAATTGTGTGAAAAGGGTTAAGGTTATTTTATTGTCGTATAACAATTACAGTGAAGCAGTTGCTCTCAGGCTCCTTCCCTATGTGCTCTTATTGACATATGTGTATATATATATATATATATGTATATGTTTATATATATATAAATATATGTATATATAAATATATGTATGTATATTATATATATGTATATATATAAATATATGTATATGTATATATATAATATATACATGTATATGTATATATATATATACATGTATATGTATATATATATATATATATATATATATATATAAACTATACATATATTATATATATATATACATATATTATATATATAATATTATATATATAAATATATGTATATATATATATATATAAATATATATATATGTATATATATATACATATATAAATATATGTATATATAAATATATGTATATGTATATATATATATATATATATATATATATGTATATGTATATATATATATGTATATGTATATATATATATATATATGTATATATATATACGTATATATGTATATGTATATGTATATATATATATGTATATGTATATATATATATATATATATGTATATATATATACGTATATAAATATATGTATATGTATATATATGTATATATAAGTATATGTATATGTATATATATATATATAAATATATATATGTATATATAAATATATATATATGTATATATATATATATATATATATATATATATATATATATATATATATAAAGAAAAGTCAAGTGGGGGAAAATGTTATTACAATCTGAAATATCAAGAGATAAAATAGTTTAACAAAAATAAAGGAATACAATATAATACTTTGGTAGCCTGGTGAGTAACAGTAAAATATATACAGTAAACTGCATCTTAAACAGGTTGTGCTTAAATGCAGTATGTATATATTCACAGATTGACAATATATATACTGTGATATGTACCGGTATGAGGTATTGAATAAATATATGCTACTGTAGCCTATACTGAGATGTGTGTATAAAGGTATTACATTGTTTGATGTGTCATATATAAACAAGTAATAAATACATTGCCTACATTTCCCACAATGCATTGAGAAGACATCCGGAAAAGGGAAAAAACAGACTCAGAGTCAGCTGACTTGACTTTGTGTTTTGAGTAGTTTTTGACAGTTGAAAGGCAGCCGTTTAGTCATTTCAAAGTATAGGTTGTTTTTTGTTGTTGCATTAATATATGTTAGTGAGTTACTAGCTATGTTACGACCAAAGGCATTAACGCAGGTTCTCAGTCAAGCGAACACAAACGGAGTCCAAAGCACACTGTGAGTACAGTTAGCTAGCTAGTAGCATGCTAGCGACATGCTACTTATTACAGGAGGTAATATGGTTTTTGAACGTTATTAATTAATAACCTGGTTTTTTTTGGCAAAATACAAAGAGTCTGCTAACGTTAAATAATATCTTATAAACAGATAATACCCAGATAACAAGTAGAGAACTATTAAGCAGTCAACCAATGCTATATTGATATAGGCTATATATGATATTTTAGTAACACTGTGTACACTTTACATGTTGTTCGCAAGTAATACGTCTTACATGCTCTAACATTTAGGGCTGTAACTAACTATGTAGCGTATTGTCAATTGATCTGCCAATTATTTTATCATTTGTGCTTAAAATATTGAAAGTATTTTATTATTAACATATTTACTGATCATTCTTCTGTGATCTATGACCTGAAATAATAATGTCTCAATTCTCTAATTTACATTTAGGTAATTTTATCAATTTAATCTTTTCCTGCATTTCAATAGGCTTTTATTTGTAGTTCTCTTTTGATATAAATATGGTCATATTGTTAATTCAAATTGGCATTCAAAATGTTCTTTAAAAGTCTTAAATCTAGTTTTATCAAACTTGCAAGCACCTTGGATAAACTGCATCGTATTTCATAACAGACAGTTTCATAGTTATCGTCAAAAAATGTTTGTTTGGTAGTTTGATGGAGAAAGCTTGAGTCAAATCCATACACTGACTACACTACACTATAGTGAAACCATTTCACATGTTCATCTGCTGGATACTGAAACTTCCAACTTTACATTTTCACCAGCTTACTGAATAATGAAGGTTCACTTCTGGCTTACTCTGGGTACGGGGACACTGATGCACGGGTGACAGCCGCCATCGCCAGCAACATCTGGGCGGCCTACGACAAGAACGGCCACCAAGCCTTTAACGAAGACAAACTTAAATTCATACTCATGGATTGTATGGTAAGATGTTATTCTCCGATATATGATGACAATGTGTGATATGGACAGTTTGAAATGAAGCTCTTTTAAACTTTATCTTGTTTTCTCTTTCAGGAGGGAAGAGTGGCCATCACTCGTGTAGCCAACCTACTACTGTGTATGTACGCCAAAGAGACCGTGGGCTTTGGAATGCTTAAAGCCAAGGTGAGAGTTTTTAGCAGTCGATGCTGACGTCAGACTTTGGTTCCCCCTACAACCAATATTGTTGGAGGTCCCCATCTTTCCCCATGTTATAGTCAACAAGAAGTAAATAAAGGTGCCACTTTTGTAATGCATTCCTGCACAGGATAAATAAAGTTTTATCTTATCTGCTTGTTCGATTGTTAACAATTGCTGACAGCAGATCAGTTTTTAGTAAGAGGAGTGAGAAATAACCAGATGTAGCCACAAGTGAACAGTTTGGACAAAGACGTGCTGGGAACACGTGGAAGTTTGCCTCAAACCTCCAACATATGATCGATGTTACCAATTCTATTTTAAATGATGGGGATTGTCTCCATCATTTAAAATAGAAGCAGGTTTGGTTTTATTTCCACTGCATTGATTTTTGAGCAGATTTCAAACTTGGAAATCTTCAGAATTTAACTTGCAGCTATTTTACTCTCAACTTTGGCAGAATGTCTTGATTTATTTACCTACACATGCTTACTCTTAATACATCTATTAGTAGGTAAACACTAAAATTAGTTTCCTTTGTAATTTGTGTCTTTCAATACATTTTTATCAGAGACAGAATATTTTAGTCGAGCAACTGCATTGAGCAATATAGTGAAAACGTGAAACAGTTTACTGTACTAGTGCTGCGACGAACGATTGTTTTCATTATCAATAAATCTGGCGATTATTTCCTTAAGTGATTAATCTTTTGGTTTATAAAGCATCATATAAATGTAAAAATTCCCTTAACTTTTTAGAGCCCAAGATGATGTAATCAGATTTCAAATTCTCACATTAGAAAAGCAAAAACGTAACAAATATTTGGTATTTTTGCATGAAAGGTTTCTTAAACGATGCCTTGAGAAACAAAATAGTTCCTGCTGCAGCTCTATACCGTCCTTTTGTCACATATTTTTCCGACATGTTATATGAATGTTTTTGGACATTTTACAGATTTTTCGGACATTTTTTTTACATATTGTTTGGAAATGTTTCGCTTATTGTTCATATATCTTTCACATACTGTTTGGATATGTTTTACTCGTCACTCTGAATGCAGTCTTTGTTAACATTGTTCTGTGTATGTTGTGTTTCTAGGCAGAAGCCCTGGTGCAGTACCTGGAGGAACCATTAACACAAGTGGCAGCATCATAGTGGAGATGTGGCTGAAGCTCTGCCTGTCGCTTCTGTCTGCCTGGTGGGGGAAAAGCACATGATCCAGGCACTTCATGGACTACTGTAACATTCTGTGAACATACATATATCTATGAGTGAGTGAGTGTGTGGGGGTCAGTGTATTTATAATCATGGTATTGAAACTAATAACTTGTAAGGGGTTTGTACCTATTTGCCCTCCCTTTGGACTCTTGTGTTAATCTAATGACCTGTTCTGAAAGTCCAAATTATTTTTTAATATGAAGTCCGAGTGTACAGCTGCTGAAATGATTCATCAACTGTTCCCACGGTTGTTTTATTCATTTGCAGTCTTACCTCAGGCATGCCGGTCACAGTTAAGCAGTAGATTGAACATTTTCAATCCTGTCAGGGAGTAAAATGGTTTGTGGAAAATTTCATAAGAATGTCTATCTGATAAAATGCAGTTCAGTTTATTTGCTATGTTTTATTTCAAAGCCGTCAAATAAACATTTTTTTGATTATTAGTCACTTTTTAATTTTTTTTGTTTATGCTCTGAAGTGTGTGAGTATATTATAGATTAGTTCAAAGGTAAAACATCATGTTTACCAGGATTCTTACGATTAGGATTTGAAATTAGTCGTAGTTTCAGTATTTTTTGATACAATTTGAATTGAGGAGTTTTCCCTTTCAACATGTCAGCAGTCTTATGCACTGCCGACGAGCTAACCATTACAAACCATTACAGGGCTAAAAAGGATTAATTAAGGATTAATATGTTGTTATAGGGCTTTTATGGCCCAGAACACGAAAGTTAAGACTCCCTACAGTTCGAGTGACCTTGACCTCTTTGGCAAAGGGAAATTGGAGGAACCATGAAAGATGGCTAATTAAATAAATCCAAATATCATGTTACATGTACAGGACCAGTGATCTTTAATTTACAACTCGTCGGCCAGATTGGGTGCTGGGTGGGCCGCTGATAATGTTTTGATTTCACAAGAAAGGAAATAAATTGATTGGCAAAGGGAACTTTTTTTGGACTTTTAATATAAATAAGGTGCATTAAATAAAAAACATTAAAATAGACCAATAGAGCTTGTTTATCAAAAAAATATATTTTTAATTCGCTGGACTCCCCCCCCTGACACATTACCGGGCTAAGCCAAGTAATAGTTACACAGAGATGAGGATAATTCTGATCCCATAAATGTGTGTTTCACACTAAAAGATCTCAAATATGCTCGTCCTTCTGTCCCTTGTAGGAGCAGTTTGTGTTAATGGTTAATGTTTATGAATCATTCCAACATTTTAGTTATTGACGAAATCGGTTCCAGTTTTTTTTCAATGTTTAAACTCTTTCAAACCAAAGCATTTACAACTAAAATGCAGTTGCAACTATTAAATACAGTAAAATATCTGATGTATCTAGAGGCCGAGTATCAATCCTTGTGCCAAATTGATAAAGTAAGTCAATAAATCAGTTAATTTGAAAATAAAGAATTTAATGTTAAATTAAATAAGACTTAATGTTTATTAATTGTATCTGATAAATATTATTGTTTATTAACTGGCCCCTGTTCTCTTGTCATTTTGCCCCCAGTGACTTTTCTTATGAGCAGAACAACAGACCTGGATTAATTAAAGGATTATGACACCTATGAAGAACAATTAATTGGTGTTTCTTGGCAGAGGGAGACAGAAGCGTCAATAATATCCCACATGTGTGGACATTGTCAAAGGTGCCGTTTTGTCATTTATATTTTTGCGGTACAATTTTATTATTTTAGGGTGTTTTTTTTCCTTGTAGTGATGAAGCAATAAGATTTGCTTCCTGCTTCCTGCATGCAGTCATTTGGTCGGTCCAGCAGGAGGCGCTTCACAGTCCCTCTCAGCTGTACCTGCTGGTCGCCCCACCTGTCCAACCTGCCCTGCATTAAGACACACCCCCGCAGCTGTTGCCCCACCACTCCCTGACACTAGCCCCGCCTGCTGCAGCAGAGCAACCTGGATACACTCAGCATGTCCTGTTCATACAAGCCAGCTGTATATGAACTCAGATAGGGAAAGGTAGCGAAGGGCAGAACACTGGCGACTGGCATTCAAGTGTCAAAACATTTTTGCAGCCATTTTTATTTCCTGAAGCCTGAGGATCTGAGTGGCAGGCTGTGAGTGAGTCAGTGTCGTCTTACATCCTGCATAAGTCTGTGAGAGCTGGAGAGGCAGTAAACTGAGGGGCGGCAACACTGAATGGACAGAATATGGGGTCAGATGAGGCCTACAACTTTGTCTTTAAGGGTGAGTGCATGTTCTCCTGCTTGCTTGATTTGATCCCCAGATATATTCGTAAAGTATTTGAAAGGTGTTATATTCTGTGATGTCCCTTTGTGCTTTAAATGATACTTCCTTGTTTATCATTAACTTGGCTATTTCTGGGAAGAGGAATATGTGCTGTGTAGCAACAGAATGCAATAGATTCCTAGTAATACAGATCTTAATGTAATAAAACAACACATGGTAACACACAGCTTAGACAACTGTGAGCCTGAACTTATGTGTCTGTTAGTAGTTCAGTCAGCTGTTTAGGTAAATATTGTATGTGGGTGTTTTGCAAGTCTCTTCAGGTGAGTGTAAATCCTACAAAATTGAGTTATACTACGATCACATTGCAAGGTCAGCACATTTTCCCATGGTGAGTAAGCAGTAAGCATGCATCGTACGCAGGTTATCGTTGAAACCAGGATGTGTACTTTAATTCCTGTTTGTCTGCAGCATTACACGCAGAACAACGTCGTAACACAGAGTCTGATTTAAAGCCCCGTTTCAGTGCCAAAAGACAAAGTGCATCAGTCATACAGTAAAATATGACACATCCAGTCTGTAAAAGTGTTGGACTTGAATTATGCTCTGTTCTTTGAAAAGTAGCAGCTGCTGCCACTCACTCTATTCATTCTGCACTCAACCTACATGGCATTGTAATTATGTCTTATATGCAGCTTGTTAAAGGTACCAGATGGCTCTTAGCAGATGTCAGAGAGAAGTGAAAATCATTCAGAGAGGTGATTTGGTTCAGGTGATTTGACATTTGGGTAAAAGCTGGCATGTTGATAGAAGGCACTGCAGGTGAATGTTAAGTCTGAAGTAACTGTGGCCAAAACATCACATGGCATCATGTACTGTGTTAACGAGTTCCACTGCAAAATTAAAGACGGTCAAGTCAATTATATTCATTTACAATCATGAAGGGCTTCGGGGTCAAGAGTCTAACGGTTAAGGCTGATGATGACATCGTCCATTTCATAACACGCCCCCCCTTGTCTCTCTCCTTCCCTCCACATTTCCTGTCTTTCTCTAAACTGTCAACTATCAGAAATGATCTTTTAAAGAGAGGGAGGGGCATTGCAGTCAGTACAGCTACAACATCCTCTACTATAGAGACAATATAGACAATTCGGTTAGCAACAACATTTTTGACATTTTGGGAAATAAGCCTCTTCGCTGTCTTTCTAAAAGTGGGATGAAAATATTCTCTTTTCTCTGTACAGTAAATATGATACTTCTATCACAAAATATTCAATTGAAAGGAAGAAACCTCGGGAGTAGTAAGAGAGGAGGTATCCCACCTCCAGCCGGTGAACGGTGAACGTACACAAACTGATTGTTATCTCTGAATAAACTCACTCACTATTGCAGTGCATGATATAGTATCTCGAAGGTATGAGCACAGATAGCTCAGAGAAACTAACCAGTGAAATCCAATTGTCTAGAGTTTGAATATTTTAGACCTCCAACAATATGTATTAAAGA